>NW_023458781.1:77712-94403 GCF_013731165.1 Rhagoletis pomonella
GCTCCATTTCCTCAGTTTTATCACAGTTTTGAAGAGTATTTAAAAACAAAAGTAAGCACAAACGCTTTTGACCACGAAGCCGAGAAAATAATTCGAGAAAATGGTCGCTATTTTATTATCACTTTAATAAAGGAATTACGCCAACGCCTCCCTACAAATATTGCCACACTAAAAAAAATTGACTTTTTTCGGTTGGAAATGCATTAAGAGTAAATAAACCAAAAGTATTTGTTCAACTACAGCAACAAAAACACAAATATAATGCCGACGAAATAACATCCATAGAGATGCAATGGCAACGGTTAACGTTACATACCTGGAGTAATTTAGACTCAACTGTAAAATTTTGGGACGAAGTTTGCTGACCTTTCCAACCTAGTTTTTAGTTTTCTTGTTTTGCCTATAAGTAATGCAGAAGTAGAGCGAATATTTAGTTCAATGAATATAATAAAAACTAAGCAAAGAAATCCAATGTGCGTTAAAACGTTAAACGCTATTTTATATATAAGATACGGTTTAAAACGTGAAGAAAAATGCTGCCATAATTTTACTGTAGATGACGATCTCTTAAAATTAATGAATTCAGGTGATATATACAATAGTGATTCATTTGATGATGAGGAATATACACTCGATATAAATTAATGGTGTTAACTAGTCTTTCGTTTCTTGCGATTTATTTAAATAAAGCATGTGAATTTTCACTAAAACATTTTAGCCGTTTTTTGCCAGAGTCTATGTGAAATTTCACTAAAACATTTTAGCCGCTTTTTTTTGCCCATCTAGCCGGTCGGCCCAAAAAGTTCTGGCAACACTGAGCACAACATGTGTTAGCTAGTGGTCATACAGCTGATCTGACCAACGCGAAAATAGTGGCTAGGGAAAAAAGAGAATAAACAAGATACACACTGGAGAGTTTAAGAATTTTGCAAAAGAAATGTAACAATAAACAAGAAAGAGGACACAGACGACATCGCGGCTGCATACTTATTATGTTTATATCCTTTTTAGTATTAGTTTGACAAATGTACCACAGGGTGATGGTATGAACGCTGCTTAAAAATTTTAAAGTTTAAATGTTAAGTGTACAATAGTTAATTTTTCAAATGTAAGTTTTTCAATGTTTTCTCAAAAGTGTTTAAAGTCCAGTATGATGTTAAAAATTGCTAATTGTCCCAGATTGTTTTTGTGTGTACAATTGTTTTGTGTACATATCATCAAATTGTATAATAATAATAACGTCCTTATATTTGTTTCTTGTTGATATTTAATAAAGAAAACGCCCCAGAAGATGCCAAAGAGGTTGGCGAAACATCGGGCAGCAAAGTGAACAAAGGCTTTTCTTGCACATGAGCCTATTTGATCATTATAGCCTAGTACATCCAACAATAACATATAAATCACTGTTTCAAACTTTGTACAAAATTTAGTAAAATTCAACAAATTCTCACCAAAATTTCAGCTTCTTAATGTGAACCTTTAGAACGTTTTTGGGTATGCAATTTTATAGCCCATATACATATTAATGACAGTTGAAACAGATAGTAAAACGAATACATAAAAAGCCGAAGGAAACACGAACCATTCAGAACGAAAAATGATACTGAAGATGGCACAACGCCGAAACCGTGAAGTGATGACGGAAAATCGTTTCACAATACATAATACTCCTGCCTTGTCGGAAACACAAACAACCAAAAAGGAGTTTTTTAAGGTGAATATGTCCTCAAGTGAAGATAAGTAGATGCATTAATGTTGTTAGCTTTCCAACTTTGACGTCGGTGAAAAAACATTCACGGGCGTTATTGGGTACATAAATATATTAGGAACAATAGTCGTAATCGTTTATTTATCGCCACGAGGGAGCTTTCACAAGATGACAACAAATTTTTAGCGTTCTATAGAATGTCAAAACCAACATTCCACCTCTTGGTATCTCTCGTGGGGCCGTCCATTAAGAAGCAAAATACAAAGTTTAGGGAATGGTTGGGCCTGAAGAGCGGCTGTTGATAACACTAAGATAAATATGAAATACCATCTTACAATACAGTGGACTTATAATACAATTTATACATAAATACGCCACACTAAAGTTTTGAAACACCTTTTTTCATCATACCATTCGTCCGATTTCAGTGAAGCATGCACCGACTTGAAGGATATAACTTCATCTTAAGCAGAAATATTAGATCTGATATATAGGGGGCATCTGACATACAGACTAAAATGTGAAAACTAATATACCTTTAAAATCAATTATACTGGGGGACAGAAACTTGATACCGATGCATAGATCGCAAATACCGTACTTATGGCAAAAATTGGTAGGCATTGACAAATTAGGCGTGGCACCTACTTTACAAACTGAAATTCTCATATCGCTTATCTCTGGGACCGCTTCTGCTGGCGTCCTGAAATTTGATAGAACTGAATATCATACTTATAACGAAAAGAGTCGGTCGAATTTCGAGCACAGGGCGATACGAATAATCTTAAAGATCTTACAGTTTTAAAAATTAATCATATTAAATTTTTCTATCCTGCTAAAGAGTGTGGTTTTATTTTATTTGGTTCCATTGAATGCAAGGTGTCATTTAATTAAAGTAATTTTATATTTACTTTCAGGTATTTAGCTACGGACTATACCTTTACTGCTATTGCACTACATTTTCAGAGGTGCGAACGCACAATTGGCGTAATCGTTGAGGAAACCACGAAAGCAGTTTGGGATGTACTCAAGGACAAATACATGGTTATGCCAAAACTCGAAGGCTGGAAGAGAGTCGCCGACCGTTTCTACGAATTGTAGCAGTTGCCCAATTGCTTGGGTGCGATAGACAGAAAACACATCCATATTGAAAAATTTCCGAATTCGGGATCTGCGAACTATAATTATAAAAATTACCACTCAATCATATTGCTGGCTTGTTGCGACGCAGATGGGCTTTACACTTCGGTAGACTGCGGTTTTGCAGGCCGAAGTAGCGATGGAGGAGTGTTTCGTATTTCTGAATTCCACCATTTTTTGGAAAGAACATCAGATATACCGTCTTCCAAGGAATAGCCCACGATGAGGGAGGAATAAAATTTCCATATTACTATGTAGTAGACACTGCATTTCCGATAAGGAAAAACATTATGAGACCGTATCCCGAGCGAAACTTGAACAACAAAAAACGAATTTTCAACTATCGATAGAGTAGAGCGCGCAAAATCATCGAGTGTGCATTTGGAATCATGACACAAAAGTTTCAAATCTTTATGACGCCCATTCGGTGCAGAAAATATTCAAGTATTATATCTGTCGTGCACTGCGCTGCCGTTTTGCATAATCATATTCGCAAGAAGGGTGGTATGTGATACACTACACATGATACCAGTGGCACCAGCACACAGCCTTCAAATGTACCAATGCATTCAGATATTGCCGCTACGGAAAATTCTACTCCGCAAGTTTTGCAAAATTATCTGGCAAATTACTTTTTATTACCAAATGCAGCTTTGCCATGGCAGTGGAAATATTGTATTTAATAAGCGAGAATAAATATTTTTCCTTGTAATGTTTTTAAAAATAAAAAAAAACTTTTTATATGTTTTGTTACTAAAAGCTAATTTTTTATTAATAATTTTTAATAAGTATATGGAAGCAACTAAGAACTTCAATTCTTATAGGTACTTGGGCCGAAAATCCGCTTTTTTTAAATTTTGATTGGTAATAGCAAAAATATGGTTCATTACGCCCTAAAAACAATCTGCGAGAAAGATGACAAATGTTGGCCAATACCTTAGGCTCGCCCAAGTCCATCAAAATTCACGTGCTAAAAAAATTTTTCTTAGCTCACTTCGATTCTCTACAAAAAAGGTCCGATATACCAAATTATTAGGACTAATACTTTCGAAGATAATTGGAATATTAGAAAAAAAGTATTAATTAATGTGTTTATTAGTATTTTTTTTTTGAGCACATTGAACTTTAATGGACTTTGGCGAGCCTAAGATATTGACCAAACATTTTCATCTTTCACCTAGATTCTTTTTAGCGCATAATGAACCATATTTTTGCTATTACCAATCTAAATTCTAAAAAATGCGGATTTTCGGCCCACGCTATTGAATAGTGTTGTAAGTATTTAAAATGTAAAAAAAAAATTCACTTCAGTGTAAATATTTAATGTACACAAGTTGGTACACACTCATGTCCAAAAAGATAGCTGTTCAGCCCAGCGGCGCACTGCTAAATGGGGTCCGTCCACAATATGCATTGCGTAATTCATAGAAATAAAAGATTAAAACACCGCTGACCCAATTCAAAATTGTAATGCTTATCGTAGGCAGTCTACTTACAATGCACATTACAATTTACAAACGAAGACGTATTGTAATGAACGCCCGAAGAGTATTCGGTCACATCATACTTTCCGCTAACAAACAGAACCAGTATGTAAAGGACGCTAACCACAAAGCGGCCATGCCTATGGAAAAGTAATGTGGGTTGTAATCCATTCATTCCGATATACCGCCTTCGAAGTTTTGAAGGAGTATTCGATTACGTAATGTGCATTTGCGCCGCTGGGTGTCGACAAATTTTCTTTGGCTTTTAACTTTTTATAAAAGTATAGCATACTGTATAACTGTATAATAAAGCAAAAGGATTCTAAGCTGGTCACAATGTCGAACAACTATCTTTTTGGCAATTAAAGGTACAATGTTTTAGGAACATTTACAATATATTTTGATTTTTTAATAATAGGATATCGAGAGCTTATATTCAATACAACTTATCTGTAAATTTCACTAAAACTACATTTGTGGTTAGAAGCAATCCTGGCCTTAGCTGTCAGCATCAGTGATGTTAATTTTAACTTTGCAATAGTAAATTCTTCTAACAAGCGATACACATACAAAGGTCACCATTAACATTATCGATGACAGTTAAGTCTTAGGTGGATTTTTATATCAGCATCTAATTTTTGTGAAAATTTCAGATAGCTTGTATTGAATATAAGACCTCGATATGAGTAAAGCGATTTGAAATTTTCCTCGATAATTTCACTATATAACACACCGTATAACTACGTAAAACTGTTCAAAAATGCGAAAAACTCGTAGAAGCGGTCCCAAAATTTCCTGGCTACTTTCTTAACTTCTGATATTTTTGAGGAAAGTTTCACACATAAGAAACCTACTCTCAGTTGCCAAGCAAAAATATACATGTTCCGCTCTGAATCACCGGGCCATTTTTGCACCAACAATAGCAATCATGTTTACGACATGTTTGATAATGGTTTACTATAGTGATCACTGGTGAACCTTTACAGTTACAGTGAATCACCAGTGATCACCAGTGCTGATGTTAAAACTGCAAGCACATCGGGGGCTGCAAGAAAAAAGGCAAAAACTTCTGGCCACATATTGCTCAGAATGTCCTCAATCTCCATATTTATGTCTCGCTGATTTCCAAGAAATTCATTAACACGAACACATGTTTTGTTTTACATAATTGAATTATGTTTTGTTAACATTGAATGAATTACTATGTGAATTATATGAATTACTGTCTTGCTTTCTATGGAATAAAATAATTTTTCTTTTGAAATAAATGTTTAAGTTTCTAAACATACTTTCCATTAGGGTGATACAACCGAAAATCTAAGGGTATACATGTGTATCACCGGTGATGCATTGGCACCTGGGGATAGTTTATCGATATGATCACCGGTGATACATTGGCATATAAGGAACGACTTTTGTTGGGATCACCGGTGATGCCTTGGCAGCCAACGTGTTAATCACCATTAAAAAGCACAATTAAATTCGTAAATAGGAACTTTTCAATTCGTTTGCTTTATACTACGTTCAAATTGACGAGCTAAACATGTTAAATGGGCTTGAACCAGTTAAATGAAAAAAACATGTTCATAAACAAGTTAAATCGCATGCAATTGTTGTTGGGAAATTTAACCAGTTAAATCATTTGACACGCCAGCGTTCAAAAAATTTATATTCTGAAAAATATTAAAAATTAAAAATTATCAAAAAATATTAAAATTGTATGCATGTCTGCCCGCCAAAAAAGAGGCAAAGGCGGTAATTAGTTATTTCCCATGAGGTCTCATCGTACGCAGAGATAAATAGGGCATAGGAACTAAACATTTTGAAGTCTCTAAGTAATCTGTATGCGTTAATATCATGAAGCAGACATTCGCACAAAACAAATTGAAACACAAAAACTTGATTTGAATATTTTTTTAGAATTTTTATTGGTAATCAAACAACCGTCAAAGTTAACTCCAAATGTTCAATGTGGACGATTGTGTTTTACAAAAAGCTCTACTTCATTTAACAAGTTAAATGGGGCCAATTTGAACGTAATATTACGATACAAGCTGAGTATATGATTAATATATTGCACACCGTCTTCAAAAGAGTCACAACTCAAAATTTGGTATTTTTGAAATTATGCGCTTTTATTTACACAGAGCTTTTATTTACCTTTCAGAAAAAGCTGGAGCAAATTTTTGTTATAATTTGTTAAAAAAACATAAGGTAAAGTCGCCCTTGTCCATATGATGAGCATGTGCTACGAAATAGTTTTTCGCATTTTCTGACGAACGTATTATTTCGAGTTGTGACACTTTTGAAGACGGTGTGCGATATATTAATAATATACTAGGGATGGGTAAATTCGATATTCGAAGCTTCGATATTCGAATTTTAATCGAATTTCAGCTCCAAAATAGCGAATTTTTGAAATGGAACTTTGTGTTGCTAAAATTCGGATAAAATCGAATTTTTCCAGAAAAAATCGAATTTCATCTTTATTTCCAACTCTTCAAATATTTTCTTTCTGACTAAATTTGCCATCACTGTGTGTGACACTCCATTTCTCTTAGGGATTCAAGGAAAAAATACATGTTTTCTGATGCATAAAAACAAAAAATCTGTGCCAAGAAGGAACTGTTACTAGTTTCTAGTTTCTTTGTTGATTTTTATTTAAAATTTTTAGAAGCTTTTACGTTAGTATCATGGAGCTTTTGCCTGTGAAGACCCCTCTTTTTATGCGGATTTTTTTCATGCGGATTTGAATTTATGCGGTTTTTCAAACCATTATTTCGAAGTAGCGATTTTGCTTTTTTGAGAGTTTTTATTACTTTTTTCAGTGTGTAAAAGACAATGCTTCTGATAAATAATTTGTCTTTGTATTCTTACATAATAATAATAATAATAGAGTGGCGCTTACACATATGTTAGTGTTTGGCCGAGCTTCTCCTCCAATTTCTGGTGTGCGCCTTGATGTTGTCACATAAAGGGGAGGGACCTACGGACTCCGAACGGCGATTGCATTTTTACGAGAAGCTGTTTTTCATGGCAGAAATACAGTTCCTGCCCAGGGGCGACCGCTATTAAGAGAAAACCTTTTTTTCCAAATTTTTTTTGTATGTATACATACATAATTCATGTATTAATTGTGGTATTTTTATTATTTTTTGGTTAAAATGCAGATAAAATTTTATCTGTTTCATTAATGTTCCGTTTTACATGAAATAATCAGTGTGGAAGTGAAGAAATAAATAGTTTTTTTTCTCAATAATGCCTCACTGGATTTTTTTATGCGGTTTTTTAGAATTTTTTTACATGGAGTGTCTGAATTTATGCGGTTTTTGAAAATGCTGGAACGCATCCCCTGTTTTTGTATGAAAGTAAAGAACTTTTTTATGCGGCTTTCTGAGGAACGCATGTACCGCATAAAAAGAGACCTAAGTGTATATGTCTTAACCTTTAATTTCGCTCAGATATTTGTTTTAACTATTTTTTCCACTTTTTTGAAAACTACTTAGGCCGAGATATGAAAACTTTAGTAGGCCATAAAATAAAAATACGAGCTAACTTTTGCAAATCCATCGAGCGTTTTACTACTGGATGGGTAGACATTCAGAAATGTCAACAAAGTACGGGCTGGTTTCGGCTGTCGCACAGTGTAATTTTAGATTAACTTTTTAAACAGGTGCCCACTCTCTTCAAGCACCTCAAAAATATTTTAATTGTTTCATAGTATTTTAAGTACAACACTTCTTTAAATAAATTCGACTTTTCAAATAGGTGGCAACCCTCCCAAATGTAATTATAAAATAAAGTTTATTCAAAACCATTTCGATTGATACCCATATTGAAGTAATTTATTTAACTTATTAAATAATTTGATTTTGATTTTCTTACATGTGGCACAAAACTAAAACCATGTTACACATCTACATTTCATTTGACACCTACCCCCTTTTTGAAAATCGAACGAACGATACAGATTTTATGACTTGGTGTTAAATATTTAACGCAAACATCTGTGGAAGCGATTATTTGAATTTGATTTTCTAACCTGTGGCAACCCTTTTCATAGAACTAAAACTATGTTGCAGACCCAAAGGACAAGCCTCTAATTCGACTCCTAATTTTTATAAATTGAACGATACAGATTTTATGACTTGGTGTTAAATATTTAACGTAAACATCTCCGAACTCGACTAAGAAGTTTCACTTCAAAAAAATTTTGCGAAATTCGAAAAAATTCGAATTAAATCGAATCTGTACCACCGAATTTCGAATCGAATAATCGAATGGTTGGGCAATGTTCGAAATTCGGAAAAAATCGAATTTCAACCCCCCTTTACCCATCCCTATCATATACTCAGTTTGTATCGTAAAGCAAACGAATTGAAAAGTTCCTGTTTACGAATTTAATTGTGCCTTTTGATGGTGATTAACACGTTGGCTGCCATCACCGGTGATCACAACAAAAGTCGTTCCTTATATGCCAGGGTATCACCGGTGATCATATCGATAAACTATCCCCAGGTGCCAATGCATCACCGGTGCTACACATGTAGACCCTTAGATTTTCGGTTCTATCACCCTAATGGAAAGTGTGTTTAGAAGCTTATACATTTATTTGAAAGGAAAAATTATTTAATTCCATAGAAATCAAGACAGTAATTCATATAACTCCCATAGTAATTCATTCAATGTTAACAAAACATAATTTAATTATGTAAAACAAAACATGTATGCGTGTTAATGTATTTCTTGAAAATGAGCGAGACATAAATATGGAGATTGACGACGTTCAATTCAATTCAATTTATTCAATTTATGGATCAATCCTAACACAGCAAGGGTAAAACCTTATAATTAATAGTGCTAGTCACATCGGTTAACATTTTCAGTACAAATATTTTGCAAGAAGGAAACAGTAATAATAAATTAAGCAATAGTAGAAATAGATATTATACGGTACTTGGAACAAAAATAAAATAAGATAAAATATATTCAAATTACAAATCAAGTTTACGAGCTAAGATGTCTCTGTAACTCACGCTTAAATGTGCTCATGTTACCAATCGATACTATATTTTGTGGAAGAGAGTTCCAAAGTCGGGTCGCTTGCACCAAATATTGCCTTTCAGACGTCTTTGTTTTGAACCTGACCGAGAGAAGCTTAGAGTTTCTCATAGATCTCGTGGCAGTTATGTTTTGATAGAGGTATTCAGGCTCCTTCGTATAGTAAATCTTATGCAAAAGTAGAAGAGATCTGAACTGTAAGAGCTTATCCAATGACATGGAGTAAATAGAGACTGCGTAATGAGTAACGTGTAATATTATTAAAGAGCACATTAAGCTTGTGCTTGCACGCTGAACCACAATTGGCAAAAATTTCGCAACCATACAATAGAGAGGGCATAAGATATGTTTTGACGAGCAAAAGTCGAATATGGTGAGGAGTAAAGTACTGTGAACACAAGAGAGCGCGAAGCATACCATAAAGTTTACCTACAACTATGTTTATGTGATTATCCCACGTTAATACTTTGTTGAAAACTATTCCCAGATTTTTAGCTGTATCCACATAATTTATGCTAACGCCCCCGATCATGATTTCTGGAAAAACTGCCGTGTCTATCGGCTTTCGAGCTATAACAAGAACCTGAGACTTCTTTGGGTTTAGCGACAAGCCGTTATTCAAAGCCCAGTTGTTAATTTGGCATAGTGTTTGATTTATTCGCAGAACACAGGCAGATATATCACTGAGTTTGCATGATCTATAGACCTGCACATCGTCTGCATACAAATGCGAGTTCATATCATTGATTGCGGCTGGTAAGTCGTTTATATACATTGAAAAGAGGTAGGAAGCTACTAAACTTATAGATGTTGTGGAAAAACCAAACAATTTGGCAAGCTTAGATGTGAGGATGGCATGGTCAACGGAATCAAATGCCTTAGAATGATCGAGTAGGGTTAGAAAAGTTAGCTCGTCATTATCAATAGCTTTACGAATATTTTCAATCACGTCAATAAGCGCAGTTATACAATTATGCGATTTTCGAAATCCAGATTGTCGGTTGCATAAAAGAGAATGTTTTGAAACAAATGCGTTTATCTGTTTATAAATTAACAACTCAAATACTTTTGAGAGAAATGGTAGGATAGCAATTGGCCTGAACTCACCCCCTCCTTTAGGAATAGGGATAATTTTAGCATTTTTCCAACATTCAGGAAAAACTGACGTAGTTAGAATTGTGTTAAAACAATGCGTTATATATGGAAGCAGCTTCGGTAATATGGCCTTTAGAAAAACAGGATGTATACCGTCGGTCCCGACAGCATCGGATTTGATTGAAGTGAAACACTTCAGTACATCGCATTGATCCACACATGAGAAACTAAAATTCAATCCATTACCTAAAGAGCTTGGTATGTCCAGCGGAGAATTAGACAGTGGAAGGTCCGAAAAGCTTACAAATTTATGGTTGATTGCATCGAGGTCTTCCAGAGCAGGTAGCTGTTTTTCTTTGCCTTTTACAATACCTATCTTTCTAATCTTATTCCATCTTTCTTTGCAACTGATACCCTTTGAAAAACTTTTTTCAAAAAACTTGGCCTTGGCCTGTCGAATCATTTTGCAAACGTCTTTCCTCATAGCCACAAATTGATTATGAAAGAAATCAGTTTTATATCTTTTCCAAAGGTCATAAGTTGCATTTCGTTTATTTATAGCGTCTTTAATTTCTCGATTAATCCATACATTGTCAAAATTTTTCCTAATCTTTTTCTTAACTGGAACATGAGTTTCAAATAACCTCACAATGTTCGTTTGTAAAAATTGCATTTGTGTATCAGTAGTTGGCAAATTTTTTATATGACGCCAGTCAGTTTCATTTAAATCATTATCAAGCTTCGCATAATCAATGCTCCTCAAATCACGGTAAAAAATATACTCCGCGGTATCCCTAACAGTAACACAGAAGTCAAAAATTAAAAAGATGAGGTCATGTTTAGAAAAGGTAGGCATTGATAATTGCTCGTACAATAAACTCCGCTTTAAGTTATTAGTGAAAAATAAGTCTAAAAGTGTTTCGCTGGTATTTGTAAAATGAGTCGGCCTTACTGTGTTGACCGGAAAAAGTCCATAGTTGCTCATGACATTTGCTACTGTATCTTCAGTGAGCAGATTGGAGTTAAAATCACCCGCGATAACAACATCTTCATACATCAAGGACAGCCTTTCAATGGAGCTCGCTAGAGGCGCGCAATCAACAGTTTTATTCGGTCGATAGACAGCACCAACAAGAACCTTACGATTATTGGATACCACTTCGACAAGTAGAAATTCAACAGACACGTCGCTGCTCGATTTTGCTTTCACAAAACACTTCAACGACTCTTTAACAAAAATTGCCACTCCACCGCCGTGCCCCATTCGGTCATGCCTGAAGAGTTTATACCCGTGTACTGCGAATAGATTATCGCTCATGTGTGGAGTCAACCACGTCTCAGATACACATACTATATCGTCTATTTTTTTGCATAAGCTCTGGGCATTCATATGACATATATTCAGACCTTTTCGTCTTTTGCACAGCACATTTAGCATAGCGCAGCGAGCAATACTTTGGTTGTTCTCTATAAATACAGTATCAGTCATTAGAGTAATATAAAAAGAATTATTAAATAAATTGTATGGACTGAAGTAACGTGAGCACATTTAGTAGCAACAGAGATTTCTAAGTTTGGAGAAAAAAACATAACATTAACAATAAAGAAGTGTTCTATAATAAGCTTAAGCCTAAATTGGTAAACCGCTACGACGTCATGGAGGGCGACGAAAGGTAGACACTACGTGTTTATCTAATTCACTCAGCATTTGCATATTTAACACGCATACGGGGTCATCATTAGGTTTATGCTTGATGTAAATTTTGCCACTCAAAGTAAATGTTGCTGATATTTTCTTTTGCTTTTTTAAACGCAGCGCAGCTTTCAGCAAAGAGTGACTTGCTTTAGTTAAGCACTCATTTATATAAATGGGCGCCTCAGAGTCGAAACCCGCGTGCATTAAACATAGCCTTTTGTTGTTGCGGTTATGAATAGCAACCGATTTTAAGAATGCTCCCTTTTCTTTGGGAGAGGCAAATTTAATAATAATAGGGGGGATCGTACTTGCTTGTGTTTCTTTTGCGTGTTCGGAATATGCGCTTTATTGACGGCGCATCGATGTTAATTGAGCTGCATAAAGTTTTGAATAGACTAGCTAAGTCTTCGCCACTTTGCTCAGGTATTCCATGTAGGCACGCATCAGCAGCTACCTCAGTGCGCTCGTATCGGTCAAACTGGTCGCGAAGAGAACATACTTCCACATTTAGTAACTCACTGGCAGTCACTTTTGTGTTGAGATCTTGCACTTCGTTACGCAGCATTTCAATTTCAGTGGAATCGTGCTCTATTTTGACTACTCTTTGTTCAAGAGATCTTACATTTTGCTTGATAGTAGATAGGTCTGTCGTCAACTCACTAATCAGTTTAAGTAAACGCTCACTGGACTCTCTCGTTGACTCTTTCACTGCAGCAACAATTTTCGCCTCCAGTAGTGAAACCCACGCATCGTTAGGTAAGCTCTCACCCTCATTTAGATGTTGATGTGTCGCTGAACCCGAATTAACAGTGGTGGGTGTCAGGCGACCTGAACCAGCGCGAGTAATCATTGTTGTTATATCTCAGCCAGTTCTCTTATAACACAATAAAAATAAGAGAAAGAACCGTAGCACAGCAGTAGCAGCGCAGCTTAGGTGTAGAAAAAAAATGCAAAAACTGGCAAAAAGCGCAAATGCAGTGATGAAGTGATTTGCGTTTTTATAAATTTTAATAAATTCTGCACAAACAAACTTTTGCGTAAAAAAATCATTCGCGTAAGACAATTGTAAAACTTTGAGTAATTTAATTTAAGTAAACTGGTATTTAATTGGTCTGAAATACCCTCAGAAAACTCCAATTTTGTGCGCTGATTCAAAACGGAACATGTATATTTTTGCTTGGCAACTGAGAGTATGTTTCTTATGTGATCACTGGTGATACATTAGCACATAAGGAACGACATTTTTGTAATCACCTGTGATGCCCTGGCAGCCAAAGTGTTAAAGCCGTATGAAACTGAAATTTTCACAAAAATTAGATGCTGATATAAAAATCCACCACTTAACTGCAGGGGCGCACCCAGGAATATATTTTAAGGGGGGTTTTATATTTCTGAATATATGTCACCGGAAAATACTGAAAATTTGCTTCAGATAATACGCTCTTTAAAATACATTCATGCAAGTTTTATGTTCAGTATGTAATAAATAAATAAACGTTTTAAAATCCATAAACTGCACTTTATTTACATAAGATTAACAGAACTCAAACACTTTTAACCGACTTCAAAAAAGAGGAGGTTATCAATACGCCGGAATACATAACTTTTGACCACGTGAACCGATTTCAATAATCCTTTTTTTTCCTTTTTGGTTGTTGTTGTTTCCGACAGGGTGGGTGTATGATGTATTATGGAACGAATTTCCGTCATCCCTTGTCAAATTTGGTTTGGAGACAAACCGGTTTCGGCGTTGTTATTTATTGTTATTATTATGTCGGAGGTTATTAGCTTTAGGGGGGGGTTTGAACCCCAAAACCCACCCCTTGTGTGCGCTTAACTGTCATCGATAATGTTTATGGTGACCTTTGTATGCATATTGCTTGTTAGAAGAATTTACTATTGCAAAGCTAAAATTAACATCACTGATGGCAGCTAAGGCCAAGATTCCTTCTAACCACAAATGTAGTTTTAGTGAAATTTACAGATAAGTTGTATTGAATATAAGCTTTCGATATCCAATAATTAAAAAATCAAAATGTATTGTGTAAATGTTCCCAAAACAATGTACCTTTCATTGCCAAAAAGATAGTTGTTCGGCATTGCGACCAGTTTACAATCCCTTTGTTTTAGTATTATACAGTTATACAGTATGCTATACTTTTTTGGACAAGAGTGTATACCAACTTGTGTACATTAAATATTTAGACTGAAGTGATTTTTTTTTACTTTTTAAATACTTACAACACTGTTTAATTACCTATACAAATTTAAGTTCGTTAGTTGCTTCCATATACTTATTAATAAAAAATTTGCTTTTAGTAACAAAACATATAAAAAGTATTTTATTTTTAAAAACATTACAAGGAAGAATATTTTTTCTCGCTTATTAAATACAATATTTCCACTGCCATGGCAAAGCTGCATTTGGTAATAAAAAGGAATTTGCAAGATAATTTCTCAAAACTTGCGGAGTAGAATTTTCTGTAGCGGCAATATCTGAAAGCATTGGTACATTTGAAGGCAGTGTGCTGGTACTACTGGTATCCAGTGTGACCGTTTTGATACAAGTGGATCAAAAGTGATACATTTTACGATGAATTTTGGAGAGATACTTTTTTTTCAATTTTGATACTTTTCCAAATACAAATGAAAAAAATCTGTAAATTTGTATGCATTACAAAACCTGTCGTGCACCTGTGGCAACGTACATCCAAAAGTTCCTTGTCGTTCATTGAACGAACCTTTCATGTATTGTGATTCTTGGTCCATGACGAAAAACGTCAAAATGTGAACAAACGAACAGTACATAACGTTGAATTCTTTTTTTCGCTATGTTCAATAATAAAAATTAGGGCTTGGTACTCGGTAATTCGGTGCTCGGTAGGACCCTGTTTTCACAGGAAAACACCAATATCGTGATAACCATGTCACAAAATTTCCAATGGATACCGCCTTATTGCCTGACATCTACTGCAGGCAATTTGATAGTTTAACAGCCATATTTTCACTTGAAAGAACGCGTGCTGGTGGTAATATCGATGAAATATTAATATTAAATCATAGTAAGAATCTGTTCCCTATTGGATTATTTATGATAACGTTTTAGGAAGTTATTCAGCAAGTTTTTTAAGATTTAAATGTTTTTAAAGACCAAAATTGAGAGAATGTTGTCTGCCGGCGTTATGCGGCAAATGCTTATTCTACATATCAAGTGTAAGTGTAAGTGTACATATCAAGACATCAAAGTGCCCACACACAAAACTTGCAATGATACTGCTCGTCAATATGACAATTGGTAGGCAATAAAAATTGTAAGGTGTAACTGCAACTAAAATTACGCAAATCGCATTCGGGAAATAATATCAACTTGCTCGTGCATTAAATGTTAAATTGTTTTGGAAAATGGTTTTTTATAAAAATTATTGGTTTTATTCCATATTGATGATTTGATACTTAAATGAAAAAAGTGATACATATTGATACATTTTAAGTCTCTTTTCTGCTACAATTTTTCACAAGTCCGCGGTCAAACTGCTGGTATCTTGTGTAGTGTATCAAATAAAACACCTCCTTGAGGTAAAATTTTCGAGTGACGAAAGCTGAACTAGAAACACAAAATTTATGATATCAATTTCGTGACGAAAATTAAACGCATTTTTTTTAACTGCCCTGGAAACTGACGCAAAATAGTTTTATTCATAGGAATCATTGCTAAAGTTCTGATTTTTTATGTTGTGTTTCTAAGAGTAGACAGAACTTGGCAACGTTCCGAATAAATAATACTATTTTGCGTCAGTTTCCTGGGCAGTTAAAAAAATGCGTTTAATTTCTAGTTCAGCGTCACTCGAAAATTTTACCTCAAAGAGGTGTTTTATTTGATATCAATTATTTTGGGATAGCAAATTTAAAATCAGCGAAAATCCAAACAAAAGTATAAATGTTTTATTTTTCCCAAATAAATTGCTAAAAACCCTATCTAAATCTAATGATTTATTCAATGTTTTTTTTTAAGAAGTTTCACTTCTATCACGAGCACGGGGCTGCACTCGCCTTTTTAACTGATGCGTTTTTGCTCAGCGAGCCCGAAAGAACAACTGGTACGATGAGGAGTGTCAGGAAGCTGCAGAGAAAAAAGATGCCGCCTACAGGGCCACGCTGCGATCGGGCGCAACGCTCGCTATGCGGGACCGCTAAAGGGATCTGAAGAGGGAAGCGAGACATATTTGCCGCAATAAGAAGAGAGAGGCCGAAATACGTTAGTGCGAAGAGCTTGAAATGCTGGCCGACAGGAAGGATGCCCGAAAATTTTACCGGAGAGTTAGGCGACTTTTTATTTATTTATTTATTAATTTATTTGGTCTACAGAAAAATGTTTTCTTACAGACAAATGAGAATAGAACATTTAGATATTTAGTATGTGTGATATATTACAGAGTAGGCTAATTATACTTATTAATTTGTAATAATAATAATAATAATAATAATAATAATAATAATAATAATAATA
>NW_023458781.1:94413-122262 GCF_013731165.1 Rhagoletis pomonella
TAATAATAATAATAATAATAATAATAATAATAATAATAATAATAATAATAATAATGTACGCTCATTAGATTTTAATTAATGCACAGAAAACCGTACCAGCTAATCAATGGAAAACGGTTGGAAAAAGCAGAAAGCCCAAGCCAGGGCCAGCGCCAGGTGAACCCTTGGTCAATAAGGGCGAGGCGACCAGCCGCAAAAAAAAGAAGAGGGTGAGAAAAAAGAAGAGTCTCGCCAAACTAATCATTAAGCCAGCTGAAGGCAAAACCTATGCAGAGGTGCTGGGTACGATACGTGGTAAGCTCCAACCTGAGAAGACGGAGACCGTAATTCGATCTGTTCGGAAAACCCGCGAAGGCGGCGTGCTCATCGAAATGGAGCACTGTGGCGACCACTCACCATTTAAGGAAAATGTTTGCACTGCCATTGGCCAGCTTGGAGACGCCCGTATTCTCACTAGACGTTTACGTCTAGAAGTTCTGGGCATGGACTGCCTAATCACGGCCCCAGAAGTGGGGAACGCTATACGCGGGGAGTTAGGAGACAAGATGAATGGCCAACTTCGCGTCTCTCTCCTCGCTGTAAACTCGCGAGAACAAAGAATGGCTGTGGTGGAAATCGACGAACTGCCAGGCCGGACTCTTATTGAAAAGGGGAAGCTGCGAGTAGGTTGGATTATCTGCCGCGTCCGAGAGCGCGCGGATGTCCAAAGGTGTTTCCGCTGTCTGGGGTATGGCCACAAAAAGGCGGCATGCAAAGGCCCAGACAGAAGCAGTTCATGCTGGAAATGCGGTCAGCAGGGCCACATAGCCTCTGCATTCAAAGAAAGCCGAAGCTGCTACCTGTGCTCGGCAGGAGATGGACAGAAAAAATGCCAATCACCTGCCCGGGTCGGGAGCGTGCAAGGCCTTCAGGGATGCCCTTGCTGAGGCTAAGACAAAGCTTGGGAGAATATGATTAAATTTATACAAGGCATTATGAACAGGAGTAGGGTAGCTGATGACCTGCTGGACCAATTGGTTCTTGAACAAAGAGCAGACGCTGTCATCATCAGTGAACCCTATAGAACAAAGGAAACCTGGCATGTTGACCAATCAGGATCGGCCGCGATATGGATTGCTAACCCCAACCATCGCGCAGAGAGCAGCGGGGTCGGGCGCTGCTACGTCTGGGTTAAAATGGCGCAAATCACTCTGGTGAGCTGCTGCCTGTCTCCAAATGACACAGTCCCTGTCTTCAGGGAAAAGCTCGAAGACCTTGAAGACGAATGCGCGATATAACCGGCCATATAATTGTGCTGGAGATTTCAACGCAAGAGGCGTGGAATGGGGTACGCCCCAAACAAACACCAGGGGAAGACTGGTCCTTGAAATGGCAGCCCGCATTGGCCTGACCATCCTCAACAACGGAACCCCTACATATCGAAGGCCGGGTTTTGGATACTCTATCCCTGACATAACCCTGTTCTCAGAAAGCCTTCTTCGAAGGGCTGACGGATGGAGAGTGATGGAAGACCTGAGTGGTAGCGACCACAACTACATCACCTTCCAAGTCACTGACAACGCGAGGGCAAACACGTAGTATCCCTCGCAGGAAACCAGAATGGAACCCGTCTAGGGTCGATGTTCGCAAGTTCGATACGTCACTCCTAGCAGATTCTCAAGGTATTTCACCTACAACGGGAGAGATCCACAACAGGGAGTCTTGTACTAAGCTGGTCGAAGAAACTATGCGCTGCATTCACCGGGCATGCAAAGCCTCAATGCCACAGAGGAGAGCATGGTCAGGTAAAAAGCAGGTATACTGGTGGAATGACCGAATTGCTGAGCTGCGAAGGGCCTGCCATAGAATGCGGAGACTCGCAACGCGCGCTCGTGGTAGACCTGAGGCGCTGACCAGAGCATAAGCCTACAAAAGCGCTAAGAAAGCACTTGGGGCCGAGATACAGAAGAGTAAACGGAACTGCTGGAAAGCGCTATGTGATGAAGTGGATCGCGATCCCTGGGGCCAGGGATACAAAATAGTGATGAAAAAGTTCCATACATCATCGCAAGCGATGGATGAGGCCCGAGTTAAGAATATAGTGGATGCGCTATTTCCCACACACCCACTAAGAGCGGACACAGTGTTCGTCGAGGAGCAAGCCGAGGCAGACAGACGAGCTGAAGCTAGCCCTGCGAAGCATGAAAACCGGCAAGGCTCCAGGCCCAGATGGCATACCAGCGGAGGCAATCAGGTTAGCAGCGGAAAAGAGCCCTGATCTTCTGCTTAACATGTACAACAGCTGCCTTAGGACACGGGTCTTCCCAAGCCAATGGAAGAAGGCGAGACTGGTGCTTATAACCAAGGGAAAAGGGGATCCAAACTCTCCTTCATCCTTCCGGCAACTCTGCATGCTAGACACCGCAGGCAAAATGATGGAGAGTCTGCTCAAAATACGCTTGACGTCAGCCATAGAAAGCGAGGGAGGCCTTTCACCCCGACAACATGGCTTCAGGAAGGGACACTCAACTATAGGAGCAATTGGCGAAGTAGTCGAGGCGGTACATAAGGCCGAAGAAGCCTGCCACCAGGCGCGGCCAATAGTGCTGCTAGTCACACTGGACGTCAAGAACACCTTCAACTCGGCAAGATGGGACGACATGCTGGAGGCCTTGGAACGGTCATTCAAGGTTCCAACATACTTGCTAGATATGATCCGGCACTACCTCAGAGACCGTTGGCTTTTGTACGACACAACACAAGGTCAGAGAAAGAGACGTATAACCGGCGGAGCGGCACAGGAGTCTGTACTTGGCCCGGACCTCTGGAACGCCACGTATGACAGTCTGTTGCGCACGGAAATGCCGGAGAGCGCCTTCCTTGTCGCCTTCGCGGACGACGTGGCCGCCGTCATAACAGCAAGAAATGTCCACCTAGCAGAGCTCAAGCTAAACCAGGTCATGCGCAACGTCAGTGGATGGATGAGCGATCACGGTCTGCAATTGGCTACAGCCAAAACGGAGATCGTGCTCCTCACCAGGAAACGGATCCCAACAATTATATATATGATGGTCGGACCTCAACTCGTGACGACTTCTAGGCCTACAAAATACCTAGGGGTGAAGCTTGACAGCAAACTCACATTCTGGGAACACATCCATGGAGTATGTGAAATAGCTGCGCAGAGCACGGCGGCTCTAAGCCGGCTGATGGCGAACGTGGGCCCGAAGCCATGCCGCAGGAAGCTTCTGATGACAGCGGTCCAATCGGTGCTCCTGTACGGGGCAGAAATATGGGCTGACGCATTGAAAGTCAAAAAATACCGGATTCAAATGTCTTCGGTCCAGCGCAGAGGGGCACTACGCATTGCTTCTGCATACCGCACAGTGTCCGCGGACGCGCTTCTAGTTATTTCTGGCGTCATGCCAATTGAGCTACTTGCTTACGAGCGAAAAGAGATTTACAATCTCAGTGGCGAGATAGGTCGAGCAGCTGCGGCGGCAAGGGCGCGCGAGCAACTCATCCAGCAGTGGCAACAAAACTGGAACGCGAGCACAAAAGGTCGATGGACGCACTCCCTGATAGCCGACCTTCAAACATGGCTGAACAGGCGTCATGGGGAAGTCGATTTCTACATGACGCAATTCCTCACCGGTCATGGTTACTTCCGAGAATATCTTCATAGAATGGGAAGGGTGGACTCACCGTTCTGTCGCTACTGTGGAAACGTCGAAGATAACGTGTACCACACATTCTTCACCTGCGAACACTTCTTGATTTCGCGCAGAATGTTGGAAGAAAGACACGGAGACATAACTCCGAACAACATAGTTGGGGTTATGATCTCCAGCGCAGAAAAGTGGGAAGCAGTTGCGAGATACGTGAAATTCGTACTCCGCTGCAAACGAGAGGACGTTTGTTTACTGAGGACACCCGAATGAAACGCCCCTACAAAAGAGCAGCCCCAAGGCTCTAACAGCGCGCTCCTGCATCTGAAGACATGCAGAATTGCGGAGCCAGATGCGGGATTCCTGCGCGGGCGGTGGGAGTTTGGGTTTTAGTGGGTAGCCCAACACGCTTCGGTGGGAGTCCCACACTCGGGGAAGGTAGTATAGAGACTTGCGCCCCGGCCAGTGCATAAAGCATTTCCCTCTCCTACCAAAAAAAAATGATATAAACTGGATGGAAAGGTAGCTGGCGAGGCCTAGTCTTCTGTCTACTTTTGTATGCGGCGCACTATAGGCAAAACACGAGTTTTTTTCAAAATCGTAGATCTTCGGTTAGAAAAGAGATAATGGAATGAAATTTTTTTTTATCGTGAGGATAAATGATCATATAATGTAGGAATACTATAGAGAAGTTACAACAACAATAACTTAACCCTCAAAATTCAGTTCAAAATGTCACTTTTTTTGAAATTTTGGATTTTGGCTCAATTTCTTTTTAAAAACACTATATTTAATAAACCGTTAGCACTGTTTTTGAAAGATTTCTCTTTATTTTATCCTAAGACTCAATTTTTGGGACATTGGATGCTGTACCCGAGTGACCAGACTGGAAAAAGAAAAGCTTCCTTTAAACTCTAATAACTCGTAAACTATCAGCTTTCACAAAAAATTGTATATAACAAAAATGGTTATACTGGTCGATATCTTTATGAAAGTGCAGTATTTAACCCTTTAATGCAGAGTCTGTCAAATATGACACGCTTTTTAACCCTTTCAAGGCAGAGGCAAAATGGTTCCCAATATGTTTTCAACGTACTTTTTATTAATTTTTTATTTTTATTTTTTTTAATATTGTTATTTTTTTTTATTTATTTTTTTTATTATTATTTTACTATGGAAAAATTTTCTATGATTAACTCTCCGTCAGACACATGTTTCGATTGGCAGATTCGGTACGCATGAGTCTGGCCGGACCCACATGCAAATTGTATGCATTTGTATAGAAATTATGTGCAACATTTGTTTAGTTAAACTTATTTATTGTATGTTGTTCAAATATTTATATAATTTTAGAGCTTTCTTTTAAAAATGATTGCGACAATATTAGCTTATATTTTATTATTTAAATACACTGGCGATCAAAACAGAGTGCCTGTTCGACATTTTGTTACTACAGTAACATAACATTTCTATACATAGTATAAAGGAAAGTCGAGATTATTTGTACGCAGTAATCTCGAAAACTACTGAACGGATTTTTACGAGATTTTCTCTATTATATTCTGTATCGATAGGAGAGTGACCTTTTTAATTTAGAATTTTAATAGGGTTGCCACCTGTTAATAAAATTACTATATTCAATTTTAATAAGCGTAGGCGTCAGTTTCGCACCGTCACTGTCAAATGAAAAGACTTAGTCTCTGGATGTGTTATAATGCATTATTTTTCTTAGTAGGGTTGCCACCTTTTTAAAGACTGTAAGATTTTCACCGTTCGTTGGATAAAAAAAAACCAAATTAAAGTGAATGGCCTTCCCATGTACAAAAACTTTAAGTTTCTTGAGTAGGCTTGCCACCTTTTTAAAATTACTATCTTCTATACATAGTATAAAGAAAAGGCAAGATATTTTGACCACTCTACTGAACGGATATAGACAAGATTTTGTATGCATATAATAAACGCATATGTTAACATTCAGCGCGTGGCCGGCTAGTTTAACACTAAGCGGATCGCTTTGAAATTTTCAGCAATTTGTCCTTACTATCTAAGGAATAAAGCCTAGTATACGGGAAACCTAACAATAGATTCACGGTAAAAACGCAAGGCAACTCTATTTAGTCAGTTTTGAACTTTTCTGTTTTGAGATTTTAGGAGGTAAATATCAAGAAGATTGTGGAGACTTCCTTGCCTTTAATAGCGATTTTCATACGTCTGGGAATGCTCTCTAAAGGGTTTTCTGTGATTTCGCTTGGAATATTACCTCATTATAATTTTACTCGCCTCCAAAGCTCTTCCATGTTACTGGAGCTCGCTTGTGCTATGCTAATCCTATCTTTACCACAGCGCTAAATTTTTCGTTATCTGTGAGGTCTGGGATTTGTGCTGGCCACCATGTAAGACGTTTTTCTTGGCATGTTGTTTTTGAAGATGTTGATGAGCTCTTTCCCAAAAATATTCTTTTTTATCGCTTTGGAATCAATTAATTTTCATTCCATGTGACCATATTACCCCATTTTCAGTCGAAAAGCTCCAATTCTCGTGACTTTTACAAAATTTCAGTGGCTTGGGATGTTTTACTTGCTGGCGTTTGGTGCCATTGGATAATATAAAAGGAATAATGAACAAGGAAGTCTATCTCCATATCCTCCAAACAAATTTGCCGGACTTAGTGGACAAAAGCGCAAACCCTGAGGAAGAAGTTGTTTGCCAGCAGGACGGAGATCCAAAGGATCTGAAAATATTCGACACCGCCGGCTGCCACAAATCCCAGACCTCAACGTCGTCGAAAAATTGAGCGCTGTGGTCAAGAGAGGATTAGTAGGGACACGAATTTCGATACGATTCGATACCATATCGATACTTTTGGCATTCGATACCGATATTTTCTACTCGATAGTTTTGAAACGATATTTTTTGGAATCGAGTACCAGAACCCTAGTATCGTATCGAATGTAATAAACTCACTGTTCAATATTATTGCATAGTCTTTTACTTTCCTACTAACTTTTGCAGCCCTGTAATGTTGTACTGAACATTTAATTGTTTTACCTTTTGCAACCCTGTAATGACAACTGAGAATTGTATTTTTTGGAATAAACTCTCTTGAATACTGAATTTTTAAAGAAAATACACGCGGTTTTTTCACTTAACCTTAATTTTATAACAACGCTCATATTACTATTAATGTCTTCGCAACACTCACATTACAAGGATAATCTTATTAACAATTCTTCCCGATATAAATTGGGCTTTTAAGAGCAGAAATATGTAATATAGTTAGGATTGCATGTGGTGGAATTGGAACCCACGACTTCGGTGTTTTAAGACAACACCTCAATCTCTACGTGTTGTTACACAATATGTTAGTGTTTGACCGAGATTCTCCTCCGATTTGTAAAGTGCGCCTTAAGTTCTGAACACATTAAAAACGACGAGCTACGGGCCACAGCTTCCAATTTGTTATCTTCATTGTCTAAACGCTTTGTCGATGGCGACATTATTTTCTTGAATGCGTCGGCGACATCATGAATTTGTACGAGTTTGACATAAAAAGACAGGAGGAACCCAATCTGTCGCTGGAAAAATAGAAATAGCTCTAATCTGGCCACAACCACAGTCGTCGCGTTGCCCGGCCGGCGCCAAAATAATTATCTACATAAGAGTACGTGTTAAAATAATTTGACAGCTATGGTCCATAGCTCGTCGTTTTCATTGTGTTCGGGCTATTAATGTTGTGGCACAAAAAGGGTCCCTACAGTTTTATGTCGACTTTGAACGGCGATTTTGTTTTAATGGGAAGCTGTTTTTCATTTTCAAGTTTTGAGCACTTCTAATCATTACACCACAGCGGCCTATATACGAGACCTATATTCATATAAATTTTTTGGATTTTGGTATCGATATTTGGAATATCGAGTCTTTTTATTCCGATATTAATGGGTACCCGATATTTTTAAAGCGATACTTTAAATGAGTACCATATCGATACTTTCTGTTCGATATCGTGTCCCTAAGGATTGGCATAGCGCAAGCGAACTCCGAGTAACATGGAAGAGCTTTGGAGGCAAGTAAAATTATAATATTCCAAGCGAAATCATAGAAAACTCAGTTTAGAGCATGCCCAGACTTATGAAAACCGCTATTAAAAGTAATGGATTATCCACAAGTATTCAGGTTAATAATGATTTTTATAGAAAAGTTTGCGAAAGAGAAAATATTTATTTTTGTACTCACATTTATTTGTTTCTCGAAAAAAAGGTAAAAATGGAAATCATCTCCTGCCATGATAATTCAAAAAATTCATAAGAAAGCTTTGAAAAAACGGTTGCATTCCTTCATTTTTAGGTGAATATTCATATCATCTCTTGCCATGATAATTCAAAAAATCAAAGGAAAACTTTGAAAAACGGTTGCATTCCTTCATTTTAGGTAAAAAATTACCTAGAATATATGTGGGTCCGCCAGACCTATGTGTTATGAATATGTTGTATTAATCAACATGTCTATATATCTAGCTTTATATATATGATACCAGCATGATTTTTTTTTAAGATTGGTAATTCACTAAACTTTAGTAAGCTACCTGAAATTTCAAGACTCTAGCTATATTTAAAGTGTCCTTTTTTGTAATTTGAAAATGGAAAAGGCCTGGCTAGGCTCATGTGTCATACGAAGGGTTAATATCTACGTCAACATGAGAAAAAGCACGTTTAAAAGCATATTGAGAACCTTTTTCCTCTGCCTTGAAAGGGTTAAAAAGCGTTTCACATTTGACAGACTCTGCATTAAAGGGTTAAATGCTGCACTTTCGAAAGATATCGACCAGTATAACCATTTTTGTTATATACATTTTTTTGTGAAAGCTGATAGTTTACGAGTTATTAGAGTTTAAAGGAAGCTTTTCGTTTTCCAATCTGGCCAATCGGTTACAGCATCCAATGTCCCAAAAATCGAGTGTTAAGATAAAATAAAGAGAAATCTTTCAGAAGCAATGCGAATGGTGTATTAAGTATAGCGTTTTCTAGTGGAATGGGAGCCAAAATCCAAAATTTCAAAAAAAGTGACATTTTGAACGGTATTTTGAGGGTTAAGTTATTGTTGTTGTAACTTCTCTATATATATTATATTATCATTTATCTTCAAAAAATTTTCATTCCATTATCTCTTTTCTAAGCGAAGATCTACGATTTTGAAAAAAACTCGTGTTTTGCGGGGTTTCCGATCCATGTTCCCGAAGACATTACTTTGTATGCGTGGCAGGCGAAAAGCTCTAGTTTCCGCTCCGCGCTATGAACAAGCTGTTGATCATGGTCGGAAAGAAGGAGTTTCCGATCCATGTTCCCGAAGTCATTACTTTGAATGTGTGGCAGGCGGAAAGCTCTAGTTTCCGCTCCGCGCTGTGGACAAACTGTTCATCATGGTCGGGAAGAACGAGTTTGCGATCCATGTTCCCGAAGTCATTACTTTGAGTGTGTGGCAGGCGGAAAGCTCTAGTTTCCGCTCCGCGCTGTGGACAAGCTGTTGATCATGGTCGGAAAGGCAGAGTTTCCGATCTATGCTCGTATTGTCTTACGCGGTCGCGAAAATATACGAAGCCAATTACAATTGTACTAAGCAGTCATAGATATTATGTAATTTATCGTTCAAGGTTAAAAATATTAATTTATTTAGTTACAAAAAAGCGATTCAGATATGTCGAAGCAATCATAATGTTTTTTAAAATCTTGGCATAACCATCGTAAAGCATCATGCATTTCAAAGTTTGATTTACAAATGCTCAACACAACCGTGGCGCAGTCGGGAAAGTATGCGAGTCGACCACGTTTACCTCATAAACTGAACAGAAATACAGTTCACCAGCTAAACGATAAGGTGCAATGTAAGGGTTTATATGTTATTTATTCAAAATCTCAAGTAAGGTTTTCTTAATGGTAAAAAATGAGTCGCAGGTGTCAAAATAGTCATAATGCTTATTAAAGTCCTGGCATAGGCAACGAAAAGCATCATGCATTTCAAAATTTGTTCTACAAATAGTTAGCTTAATGGGCTTGTAATGTCTAGAAGGCCTAGAAGGAATACAAAACGTGATCTGGTTCAGTAGAAAGGGACTATTGACCATCCCGTTCAAGATCTTAATCATGAACAAAACCCCGAGCATCTCTCTACGGCTGTGCAGCGTTGGCAAATGTATAAGCTTCAAGCGGCTTTTGTACGGTGGGAGATTTAATGTCGAATCCCAAGGCAAATTATTTAATGCGAATAATAAGAATTATTTCTGTACCGACTCGAGTCTGTCAGAATGCGTTTGGTATCTAGGGTTCCATACGACGGACCCGTATTCTAAGATCGGCCTGACTAGGGAGGTGAAGAGAGCTTTAGTGACATGAGGACCTCTGAATTCTTTAGCCCAACGTTTGATGAAAGCCAAGACGCCCTTGGCTCTATTAACACAAGAGTTTATATGGGACTTGAATTCAAGGTTAGGGCCCATGGTTACGCCTAGATCAATGAAATTAGTTACCTGATCAACACTATGTTCGCAAATGCGGTAGCTATATGATTGAAAGGGTCTTCTAGAGAAACACATAAATTTACACTTTTTCAAGTTAAGTGACATAGAATTTACTTCGCACCATTTAAACACATTACTAAGGTCCGCCTGTAATGGTTCCCTGTCTCCTGGAGCACCAATGAACTTAAATAACTTAACGTCGTCTGCGTACATTAAGCAATTCGAATAATTCAAAATATTTGGAACAACGTTGATGAATAAAAGAAACAGAAGGGGGCCTTGAGGTACACCTGACGTTACATGAATTACACGAGATGAACATTTTTTAAAGATAACCCTCTGTTTCCTGCCAATGAAATAAGAAGAAAGCCAGCGCAGCAGGAATGGAGCGAAACCAATTTTATCAAGTTTGTATATTAGAGTTGAATGATATACTTTATCAAATGCCTTGCTGAAATCAGTAAATGACGTCAGTTTGATAATTACTTTTGAAACCATTGTTCACATTTGTAGTGAATGCAAGAAGGTTTGATACAGTTGATTTACCTTTATAAAAGCCGTGTTGTGATGCATCGATAATGGGCGTTATGGAATAATAATAGAAATAACATCATCTAATTTCAGTGTTGAGGGAAACCCATTTATTTTACGTTTTGAGTTAACAAAATGATAAAATGACTTGGGATTAGAAACGATGTTAATGCGAGTTTTATTAATGTAATTCCTGTAACATTTTCTGTTTAAGGCATTGTATTTATAACGAAGGATGGAGTACGTGGCGTAGTGAGAAGACAGGCCTGATTTTTTATAAAGTTTAAATGATTTAGTTTTCTGATTTTTTAAATGCTTTAGCTCTGGGTAAAACCACAACGAGTTACGAGGTCCGGTATTTTCTTTAACAAGAGGAATGAGTTTACTGAATATATTATTCAAGATTTTACTAAAGTGTAAGGCACTGTTCTCAACATTCCCATCGTACTCAGGCCAGATTATTTCAGATATAGCTATTTTAAGCTTGTCGTAGTTAGCGTATTTGAAAGAATATCGCCGACCTTTCGGCTTTCTAGTTTCAGGACAATAACATGAATCGTAGGATGGTGCCAAGGACAACTCAAGTGGTGGGTGATAAGGGTCTCTTGGTATAACTAAACGATCGCCGCGTATTATAGTGCATTTAGCAATATCATCAATAAACGCTAAATCAAGACATTTACCTAAGTTGTTGATAACTGAATTAATCTGATATAGACCAAGATCGGAAAGTTCGTTAAGAAATTGGTAAAGTACATCCCGAGAAGAACTTGGCATCAGAATTCCATCCACCGAATCCCAGGAAACACACGCTAGATTGAAATCACCCAACACAACAATCGAATCTGAGGGCTTGACCATGGCAAATAAAGAGAGCAATAATAAAGAATGTTTAAAGTAAACCGAAGGGCTTGAATTTTGTGGAATATAAATTGCAACAAGAAAAACACTACCGCCACCGTATTCTAACACAGAGAAATTCAACATCATCTGAATCAGTGAACTCAACTTTTTCGGAGGAAAAGTCAGTCTGAACAGCTATTAAAACACCCCCGCCTTTTCTATCTAAGCGATCATACTTACTACACAATATTTGACTATTAAACACATTCGGTTTTAGCCAAGTTTCAGTAAAAACCAAAATTTCATAATTTAAATCAATAGACTTTAAATAAAGCTCGGTTAATTTTGTATTTAGACCTCTAACATTTTGGTAATAAATATTGAAGAAAAAATTACTTATAAGTTTTTTGATCCTGAGGAGGGAGTTTGAGCAGTATTTTCATTCCGAGCTCGAGGTTTAAACTCAAACTCTCGAACCAAAGCACAATTGGGCCAGAACGAACCATCAACAATGTTTTGAAAATGGTGGGCCGAAATATCAATTTTGCTTCTTTCGTATGAAAAATTAAATTTTCTAATAGCTATGTGGCGGGGGTTAAGCTTTGATATTATATAAGACTTAACATCTTCTACCGAAGTTTCACTAGAAAAGCGCGAAACAAACACAGTTTTATTCGCAGGAACTACGATTAATCCTTTGGGTAACGGAGAAGGTCCACTTTGAGATGTAGGTTCAGACACAGCTGTCGTTTTTGCTGCAGCCCTTGTAGTGACTCCTGAGGACGATGCAGCTTGAGATAACTCAACACCCGGAGAATTAAAACTAATTATGTAATTCCTTATTTAAGCCGGGAGTAGGCAAAGAATCAATTGGCGGTGTGCCGATGTCTAAAGTAATGGGAATAGGAACAATGCTGTCTCCTCCATGCTTCCGCTTTTTTGAAGCTTGTTTAAGCTTGGGTGATGGAGAGGATGAAGATTCAAGGCACTTAAAGTCTTTAAATGCATCTTCATATCGCTTAAACTTTTCCTTTAGAAGTTTTAATTCCTTACCCAACTCCTGGAAGCCACTTCTGGCGCTCCTAAACATTTTACAAAGGTCAACTTCGGTTGATCTGCACTTGGGGCAAGACCAACGTGCACCTTTGTTATTAGTTATGATATCGGCCACCCCACCATTGAGACCAGCACATTTTACGTGAGCTAAGTCATCACACAACCAACACGCAACGCAAGGCTCTAAGTCGTTTTTAATATTACTTATGGACTTACGGAAGGTTTCAAGACCAGGGCGTACTCCTGTAAGAACAACAATGGCGACCTAGTGACCGATGTCCAGAGCGTACTTAAATTATGGGGGGAACACTTTTCCGCCCTACTAAATGGTAGCAGCACGGAAAGTTGTGGAGAAGAAGAACCCGAGCCCGTCGTCGATAATGACGGAGTCGACGTTCCACCGCCTGACTATGACGAGGTACAGCAATAACGAGGCTGAAAAACAACAAAGCTACTGGAGCTGACAGCCTGCCAGCTGAGTTATTCAAGTACGGCGGCGAGGTGTTGATAAGGCGCATGCATCAACTCTTGTGCAGAATATGGTCAGATGAATGCATGACCGACGTCTGGAGTCTAAGTGTGCTCTGCCCAATCCACAAGAAAGGTGACCCCGCCATTCGCGCCTACTACCGCGGGATCAGCCTTCTAAGCATAGGTTACAAGGTTTTATCGAGCGTATTTTGTGAAAGACTGAAGCCCACCGTCAATGAACTGATTGGGCCTTATCACTGTGGCTTTGGACCTGGCAAATCCACCATAGACCAGGTATTCACAATACGCCAAATCTTGGAAAAGACCCGCGAGAAAAGGATCGACACTCACCGCCTATTTGTCGACTTTAAAGCCGCGTTTGACAGCACTAAAAGGAGTTGCCTATATATTTGGCATCCCCTCAAAACTCATTCGGATGTGTAAAATGACGTTGAGTAATACCACCAGCTCCGTCAGAATTGAGAAAGACCTCTCCGAGCCGTTCGCCACAAAACGGGGTTTCAGACAGGCGACTCCCTTTCATGTGACTTCTTTAATCTGATGTTGGAGAAGATAATAACAGCTCCAGAACTCAACCGCTCAGGAACAATTTACTACAAGAGCGTGCAATTGCTGGCTTATACCAATGACATCGGCATCATCGGTAACAAAACCCGCGAAGTCTGTTCTGCCTTTTCCAAGTTGGATAGGGAAGCAAAGCGAATGGGTCTGGTGGTAAACGAGGACAAGACGACGTCATCAAAAAAACAGTCAGCACATTCGCGACTTGGCACCCACGTCACTGTTGACAGTTACAATTTCGAGAAAGTAGAGAATTTCGTTTACTTGGAAACCAGAATTAACACCGATAATAATGTCAGCATTGAAATCCAACGCAGAATCCCTCTTGCCAACAAGTGCTACTTTGGACTGAGTAAGCAATTCAGGAGTAAAGTTCTCTCTCGACGTACGAAAACCACGCTCTTTAAGTCACTCATCATGCCCGTGTTGGTATACATCCGGTACAACATCCGATGAGGTGGCTCTTGGAGTGTTTGAAAGAAAGATTTTGCGGAAGATTTACGGGCCTTTACGCGTTGGCGACGGCGAGTTCGTTGACGATGGAACGTGAGCTGTATGAGCTTTACAACGACATGGACATAGTGCAGCGAATTAAAATACAGCGGCTCCGCTGGCTTGGCCATGTCGTTCGAATGGACACCGAAGCTCCAGCTCTGAAAGTATTCAACTCGGAACCCCCTGGTGGTAGCAGAGGAAGAGGGAGGCCCCCACTGCGATGGAAAGATCAGGTGGAGAAGGACTTGGCTTCACTTGGCGTCAGTTGGCACAGAGGAGAAACGACTGTCGTGCTTTGTTGAACTCGGCCAAAATCGCTTAGGCGGTTACAGCGCCAAAAAAGAAGAAGAAGAATGTTTGCTCAGTGGCAATTTATACATAATTAGTAGCGGCACATAAAGTGAAATAAATGCATTTATACACTGAAAATAAAATTTCGTAAAAGTGCTACGAAAAACTTTCGTAGTCTTGGTTTTTGTGCAATGTACGAAACTTTCCCTTATAATATGAACACATTTTTCACAACGAAACAAGATTTTACGAACCATTCGTAAATATAACGAAAGGACTTTCGTAAACCCTTTTTTCAGTACAATTTACGAAATCTTACGTTTATTTTACGAAACACATTCGTAAATTATTGAACAAATCTCTGTACGAATAATTTTGTATATTGTAGGAAGACATTCGTAATATTTACGTATGGTTTTAAAATTTACGAAATGTACAATTCTGTATTCGTACAATTTACTTAATACTTTCGTACATAGAACAAATGCAGAAACATTTTTTTTTAATTCGTACAACAGACGAATATTTTCGTACAGTACACTAAATTACCGTCAGTTTAATATTTCATCATATTTTTATGTACCGCGTGTCAATGCGAAACTACTGGTTGGCTACTGTGAGACGTATAATATAATTTTAAAAGTTTTAAGAAGCTTTTGCTGGATAAAAATACAATATAAAATTAAATGTTAAAGCTGTGGATAAATGGTTTTAAATAAATGCTGTTTTTAACATCGCCCACGCTGAGCCTTGCTCTGCAATGTGGGACTTCATAAATAGGCAATTTCATCAGTTAGATATCAACGGCAAGCCCAAGACAGGAACAGACGCACTACTTAATGAAATTTTAAGTAAGTACATGTATGATTTTTCACTGAAACTTGCCTTTCAGATGCCTTATAATTTTCCTTTAATTTATAGTCGAGAAAGGAAACAAACATCGAAGAAGCTGCGAATCTGCCAAGTGCCTCCACATAAAACCATTGCAAAACATTTTGTTAAAGAAAACCGCTTAAAACTAGAAATAAAAACAAAATAAAAGTGTTTTGTTATAACTCGTCTTATGTTTTTTACAGTGTGGTGAATGAAAGCAATCGGAAGTTCTACGAAACATCCGCAGATTTAAGGAAAATAATTTCGTTAAATATACGAACTATTTTGTGCATTTTACAAACATTTCGTAAAAAAATAAAGAAGTAGTACGAAATTCTTTAGTAAGTAGTACGAAATTCGTTCGTAAATAGTAGGAATACGTTCGCAAAATGTACTAAGATCTGATCTATACTAATTATATAAAGAGAAGTCCCTTTTTTTGTAACAGGTAATCTCGCGAACGGCTGGTCCGATTTTCATGAAATTTTGTATACAAATAGCTTTCGGTAACCACCATGTTTTAGGCTAAAAAAATTTTCCTTTTTTCGGGTAGGTGGACCAGGGACCGGTCTATTCGAAAAAATCTTATTATGGTCCGATTTGCTTAAAATTTAGTACGTAAGTAGCTTTTTAGCACATATTAGCATATATGGTCAATTTTTTCCGAGAAGTGGACCAGGGACCGATCTATTCCAAAAAATCGCATTTATGGTCCGATTTGCTTAAAATTCGGTACGTAAGTAGTTTTTTAGCATATATTAGGATATGTGGTCCATTTTTCCGAGAAGTGGACCAGGGACTGATCAATTCGAAAAAATCGTATTTACGGTCTGATTTGCTTAAAATTCGGTACGTAGGTAGCTTTTTGCCTGGATAAGCTTACAGATTCCTGTTTTCCAATTTTCATGCAATTTCGAATATAAATAGCTTTAAGTAACGACCATATCAAGGGGCGAATTTGTCACTAGGCAAGATTTTTTTGCGCCAATCAGAAACAACGGATACTGTCAAAATATAATTATAATATATAATACTAGCAGACCCGGCGAACTTCGTCCCGGCCAAAATTTTTATATATTTTATTGAAACTTTTTGGTCCAACATTTTCACCAACAATTCATTATTATTATTACTAAAAATCTTATTTATGATCCGATTTGGCTAATGTTTTAAATATGTATGCAATACTATTGCAAAATGCTGCCAAGTGGTGCTGAAGTCGAGCTATTACTAAAAATAGCCAAGTGAGAAAAGGGGCCGTAAAGGTCAGATTAAATCGACCTGTTGCACCATTGAGTATATCGAACGCTCCTGCAATTGGCCTAATGGATGTGATTTTCCAATATTATTATGCGTTCAAACTTTTAAGGTATTTCGTCTGAAATAAGTATATGTATATTGCATTTCTGTAGAACAATGATTCGCACCCATTTTGAAATTGCCACCAACTATACTATACAGTTTCTAGGACATTCACTGTAGAACCGGTTCATTGTTGCCGCCAGGGAGTGAAGAGGAAAAAATTTATTTCGCTTTGCGAATAACCGTGCTATGAAATGCCGCACAACTGGAGAATTTCAAGAACGGATATAACACTTTCCTTAGGTTATTTAAAGCGGCAAATTACCACCAAACCTTAATCTTAGCAGACAAATGTGCCAATGAAAATCGTAAACGTGAATTGTTGGTGAAAATGTTGGACCAAAAAGTTTCAATAAAATATATAAAAATTTTGTGCGGGACGAAGTTCGCCGGGTCTGCAAGTGTCTCATATTTTCATAGTATGTACGAAAACGGTTTTGTACAATCAACGAAAACTTTCGTGGCTCAAAATGACGAAAACTTTCGTAACATGTACGCAAGTTTTCGTTATACTTACGCAGATTTTATTTTCAGTGTACATAAGTACATATGTATGTATGTACAACTGTAGGTAATAATATAAGTGTCTTCCCAGGTAGGTTAAGTGTGGGTATAGTTGCATACGGTGTACCAGAGTTGTTGCGAATATTCGCAACCGCGGAGCTTCCACATTAATTTTAACATTCGCATTCGCTTTCGAATTCGCAATAATCAATGCGCAGCTTTTGCGAATGCGAATGTTGTGCAAGTGCACCGGTAAAACGTATACCTACAGTGACGAGCAAATCTGTAACATGGAGTAACACTTTTTATTTCAGCTGTCGCTATCTTTCCAAGTTCTAACGACATTCATACTGTTGTTGTATATTTTTATTGGTACATCTTTGCTTCCTCTGTCATAACGATTTGAAGTCAATTTAACAACATTAACAAAACCAGCAGACAAAAATGTAAATTAAGGCAAATGTTACAGTTTTGCACTCATATATTTTTAATAACATTTTGACAATTTTCACAAAAAAAAAAAATTATTAACAGAATGTTCAGTATGCTTTTGCTTTATTTAGTTCCTGGTTGCAATTTGGCATACCTAATGTGTATGTCTGTAAAAATTCTGGAGGTATAGCCTCCCATATATCCTTGGTGTGCTTTCACAGCTCATGTACTCCATTGGACGGACTTGGATACTTAGTAAGATGCGCTTTTAGTTGATTTCGCAAATTCTCGAGAGATTCAGGTCCTCGGATTGTGGAGGTCATTTCAAATTAGCAAATTTATGCTTTTGTTCCAGTCTTTGCGAACATGTGCAGTGTGTTTTGGTTGCTTTTTCAGCAGAAACTCTAATTTTTTCGACTACATCTTGCAAATTTTGTTGAAATTTGAACAGATACTGTTCCTTAGGCATAATGCGTACAAACGGATCAACAACATTTTTGAAATACAACCCCAAACTAATATTGACCGACCACCGTTATACACAGTTTGCCTTACATGATGCGCTTAGGCTTAATTTGGGCCTTTGATCCAATACCATGCCCGGCCATCTGATTGAAAGCGATTAATTTAGTCTTGTCAGACCAAATAACCCTCAATTAAATCTTAAAAATGTGTTTTTTATTGCATTCTGTAAGGCCTAACATATCCCAATAGGCAACGGTCCGGTTTTTGTGCGATGCAGCAAAACGCTGCCACACTCGCACATGTATTTTGATCAAATTTGCTTTTTTCTTCGTTTATGATACATTTTGCTCAATTTGGCAATTTTTCGCCTCACTATCTACTGATTTGCATTCAATTTTAATACCTTAAGCGCTTCTGTAGTAGTGCCTGCAGCGCTACTTGCTACTAAGTTCTCAAGATATCGGACTGAAATATATTTTGACAGACTTCCTTTGTCCTTAGTAACACTTTAGGCTATATTTTTTCTCAGTCTTAACATTTTCATGTGGCAAACTCCACAATTTTTTGCCACTTTCCCTGCGGTCCCGCCTTTCCGCAGTAAACCTATTATTTACATTTATGCTTCCTGATTAACCATATTATTTATTGGTGATCACTTCTTGAATAAATTACAATACAAAAAAAAGTCATCTGACTTCCAACTAAGCAAACGATAACTGTAAAATGCAAAACTGAGAGTGAGTGCAAAACTGTAACATTTGCCTTAACTTACATTTTTGTCTCCAGGTTTTTTTATTGTTGTTGGATTGACCTCAAATCGTTATGAGAGCGGGAGTAGGGGTGTACCAATAAGAATATACAACAAAACTATGAAAGTCCTTAGAACTATGAAAGATAGCGGTGGCTGAAATAAAAAGTGTTACATCATGTTACAGTTTTGCTCGTCACTGTATATGACAAACAAAATGACAAGTTGTAGCCAATATTTTTGCCTGTGGTCGTGGGAGTATTTGTGTAACAAATCTTTATCAACTTTGATAAAAATGTCCTTAAACGTATTATTTCTTTAGGTATATTCCCGAGCTATCAATGGACAATCATACAAGTTAGGCCTGGGTAACGCAGCAAATTTTCTGGCGGTGATACTATGAAGCCAACGCCATGACCGGTATCAGCGCATTGAATCAGCGCAATTGCGCCATAGTGTCGTTTTTCGCATGCTGCTTCATGATGCTTCAATTGGCGCCATTCTGTCTTCTTTTCGGGCCATTCTCTCTTATTTTCCCGCCGTTCTGCCTTCTTTTCGCGCCCTTATATCTTTTGACACGAATTTTGCTTCATTTGTGCACGTACTTTGTGCAGCAACGTGAATGGTAGTTTATTGGAAATAAAAGATTGTCAACTTGCCGTCCGGTAAAGTAATACCATAGTGCAATTATATTAATAATAATACATGGCTTGAAAACGTAATATTCCTTGCCAACCTTTTTCTTCCAGATTGCTCATTTCTTACAGAAGAAAAGAGCACAGTGTTGAGTATTTAAGCCCGGTCTTCCTTTATGCACTCTAATCCACAGACATTGCCCGGATAATGTTCAACTTAGTTTGCTGAGCTCCCGGACGTTTGTGTGGTGTATTAGACTACGAATATGCTAACAATGTTGATTTCCATGCTGCCTAACTCCAGGTAAATTATTGTCCTTGCATTCGTTTTTGGTAACTTATGCAAATGATCACTTGGGATTGGTTTTTGAATCGACATAGTACATAGTTGTGACAGCACTACATAAGGGATGTGCTTGCTACTCACTTTTTATTATTTTGTCCATGTACCGGAAACGGGTGCGAATCAAAAGCAAATGACTTCTCAAGACTTTGCGCATTTATTACTACTTCATAGCCAATTGTGCTCTTTCAGTTGGCATAGTTGCTGCTACTTTTTACAATATATACTATGTTGCAACACTAGTTTGCTACAGGTTTTTCTTTCGTGCAATTGGTCTTCCGCAAGACTACACCCCAACGTTATTTCCATTGAAGATATGCGCCAACAGTTAATGCCTAAAATCGTTACATAGACGGGTTTGGAATGAGCACACTTAAGACAATTACTTTGCTCTTCATGGCTTTGGTCATTGCATGTACGAATGCCTGTGACGGGGGGTAACTTCTGAACGAAAGTAGGCATTATTTGGCATAAACATGATTTTATCTATGAATAAAAGTGTTAAAAGGTATGGTGTTATATGCTCAGTCTGTGTTAGAAGCAAATATAAGTGTTATTTTGTCGTTGTTAAATATTCTGCAAAGAACATCGTTACCTGAAATAATATTTAGTACTGCTAATTATTGGCAAATTTTATAGTATTCTCGACGCCCGTTTTATGCATCAGTCATTCTGTTATTTCAAGCTTCCGCAGTAATTTCTAAATAGTTAGTACCACGATAATATAAAAGGCATGAAAATGATTCGCACTAAGCCATATCCATTATCAAGTAGCAATGTCTTACTTCTGTATATGTATATACAAAACAAATGAGCTGTTTATTTTGAAAGTGGCATAAGTTGATGTTGTTGTAACAGCATACAAACTCCCCAAGGAGTTTTTTGGGGAGTGTTGCTGGAGTGACAGTCCTTGGCCAGATATAAATCTCGGTCGTTCCGGTTACGTAGACCCGACTGTCGTGGGACAATTTTAGTGGTGATATAATTTAGCTTTTAAATTCAATAATATAACAATTCTACTAGGAGTTGGTTTCCTTTCGTACAAATATTGTGTGCATAATTTCAAATGCATATTTTTGCAAAGATTTTACAATTCGATATTCAAATATTCACGAATAAAAAGGTAGCATGTACTTACATACCAACAAGTGCAATCAATGTGCATACATATGTACTACATTTATTGTAGCACTAACAAACTACCGTGAGTAAAGACCGACATTGATCTTAAATTCCTTGCATTTGAAGCATGTAGGCCTATACATACATATATATGGATACATCCTGGTTATTTACAAAGCGAAATGAAAACCAAAAAAGGCGTTCGTCGTAAAAACCTTGACTATTTCCTGAAACAGTAAACAGTTTTACGTGTAAGAAATAAGTAATTACATAATAATAGAGGTAACATAAAATCGTTATGAGCGCAAACTGAAAATTTATGCATCGGGAACAATGTCGCCTGTATCCGTAAGCCATTGAGCTCCAGGTAAAATTGCAAGTTCTATTTTTTTTTAAATATTAAAAAGAAACATGAAATATTTAGAATTTCTCTTGAATTTCCTTCTTTTGCATGATGCAGTTAATGTGTTCCCATATTGGCATGACAAAAACAAATGTTCACATTCAGTAATTCAAAAACTTCAATTAGTATAATCCGGTTCAACCTTCCACAACTTCCTTAATGGATCAGAAATCGGTGGTTGTAGGGAGTTCTCCCTACACTAATTTGTTGTAGTTTTTCGATCCCGCCACTTACACTAACTTATTCACATGTATGATATCTACTTATTTATTATTAAATTATTAAGTCCGATGAAGTACATCACGATTACCGAAGGAATTGTCAGCATACTATTACTTGGATTGAAACGAAAGATTGCTCTTTTGAAAGGAAGCAAAATCTTTAAAAATCAATTTGGTTTGAAAACGCAACAACATCCCATTATACCGTTATCACAAAATCCATCGGTGAACATAAATGACGTGGCCAACAAAATTGTCGGTATTTGCAATCATCATGATCAGCAGTAGGTAACCGGTAATATTCCTTACTAAAATTTTTCATTCAAATTCCTTATTTCTTACAGAAGAATGGAGCGTATTTAAGGCCGATCTTCCTTTATGTAAGCTGTAATCCACAGACGTTGCCCAATTCAAAAACTATTTCGACTGGCTTGCTATCATAAGCAAAGCAAACCTTGCGGAGTAAATTTAACTCTTCCACAACATCCTTGTTCACAAGCATACTACTAATTAAAGCTATAGAAAACTGCCTTAACTCGTTGGGTCCCCGATTACTAAAGCTACGTTTTATATTCAAACTTTCTTGGCGTTTCATTACAACAATAAAAATAATAAAAAATGTCATCTAATAAGAAGAGTGACGTGTGGTTGCACTTCTCGGAAGAGAAGGATAAGAAGGTTAAGTGTAAGTTGTGTGGTCAGCAGTTGTCGGTAATAAATCAACTTGCGGTCTTATTCGTCACATGAACAGACGACACCAGTTTCAGAGAATCTCTAGACAGGCGCAACCTATAAAGAAGTACTTCTTGAAATCGAAGGCAGTGAGCTCAACAACAACATCAGTGAAGTCAACAACAACAACAGTGAAGTCAACAACAATAACACCCCGTCAGCTCAACAATAGCACAGTAACACCGCAGGTCCCTGCCCAGATCCGACCACGGGCATTAAACGCATCGCAGCCACAAGTAACAAACTTTGTATATAAACCTCTTCCAATAAAGAAGCAGCGCGAAATCGATCAACAGGTATTAAAAATGATAGACCGCGAATATCATCCTTTCAGTGTAGTAGAAGACATAGAATTTAAGAACTTGGTGTTTCTCTTGAATCCCAATTACAAGCTTCCAAGCCGAAAAACGATTTCTTCCTCATTGATTCCTGCCACATACAACGATGCAGTAGAAATTGTTAAAAAGCGGTTAGTAAGAGCTTATGCCATATGCTTAACTATGGACGGGTGCACTTCTCGTGCTCAAGACAGCTTTTTCAGCGTTACCGCTCATTATGTTGTAGAAGAAGAAAAAAGCCTGTAGTGCTTATGCGGAAAGGCACACTGGCGAAAACATTCCAAAAAAAATGAATGAAATTTTTAATGAGGGGGGAATTTTTAACAAAGTTACTGTTGTGGTAACTGATAATGCTGCGAATATGAAAGCAGCGGTTCGCGGGGGAGGCTGGCGCCATTGTGGTTGCTTTGCTCATTCTTTAAATCTAGTTGCACAAGCAGGATTGAAGGATATAGAACCTGTTTTATGTAAAGTCAAATCAATTGTTAGGTTTTTTCAAAGAATAGTCATGCTCATTCAAAACTTAAAGCTACGTTAGAATCAATGCACCAACCAGTTTTAAAGCTCTTCAACGATGTACCTACACGGTGGAACTCCACTTATGAGATGTTAAAAAGATTTTTAGTTCTTAAGGATGCAGTTATTACCACCTTAGTTTTGGTAAAATCGTCTATGCCGGTCAGAGACGAAGAATTACGAACAACCAATCTTTTAACTAGCGAGGATTGGCTAGTAGCAGAGCAATCTATGAAGATTATGGAAATGTTTGAAATTATTACTACTTTAATAAGTGTCGAAAAGTACATTAGTGCATCATCCTTAATCTATATATGGGGCATTTCACCTCAAGTGACCCAACTTTTGAAATCGGTGTCTTCCGATCGGGATGAAACTTGCACCAAGGTTAGTCCTAAGAAATAATAATGACACAAAATTTCAATGGGATCGGTCAAACACACTCCGAGTTGGAGGGTCTAGAATTTTGACATTTTGGTCAAACGGCCATTTTTTCGGATCCATATAACTAATTACCTATTGTATTTAGAAAAATTTTTCAGGAATGTTTTCGATAGATTTCTCTTCAGTCTTTACAAATTTTATTTTTTTTTATTTAAAATGAATTTTTTGGATTTTTTTTTTAAATAAAAAATTATTTTTGTTTTTTTTTCAAAAAGGGGTATTTTTTTTATTTTTTTTTGCTCATAGCTATTGAAAATATTAATTATGTAAATAACACAGTCTTTATTTTAACGCTGTTTCTAAAAAAGTGGTCTTCAGAATGACCATACACTGCCTTCATAAACTATAGCTGATTTATTATGGCTACTTATAGGTTGCGCGAGTAGGTATGCATATCTATTGAGAAAAGGTTTGGACGAATCTGCTGTGGTTAGGTACAAAGAAAAATCTTAATCATCCTTAACTACCGGGAAATCCCATCATCTTCATACTTTTTCTTTATTGTGCTGGTAGGTATGCAAATCTAATACTCAAAATTCTGCAAAGCTATTAATAAAGTGTTTGGATGCACAAAATCGAATACCTGCTGTGTTAGACTACGAAAAATCTTAATCATCCTTAACTACGGGAATTGCAGATCGAGGGTATGAAACTTTGGTTAGGCATGCTATATACCGTTGGAAAGGTAATTGTATATACTTTCTCATATAAGCTTTATTTTCAGGTTTCAGAGACACTTACACAATAATACGAAAAAAAAGAAGACAATAGGTCATATATTAAAAATTAAAAAAACCACTGTTTCGAGTTACTAAACGCTAATTTTGATTGATAAACAAGTCGCATCCCACTAAGCGACCACAAAGCTCTTAAAGAAAAATACCTAAGCTTTCTTTTGAGAAAAAAAAACTAAAAAAAAAAATATCCCTTTTTGAAAAAAACACAAAAGTTATTTTTTATTTAAAATTATTTTTTTTTAATTTATTTTAATTAAAAAAAAATAAAATTTGTAAAGACTGAAGAAATCTATCAAAAATATTCTTGAAAAAATTTTCTAAATACAATAGGTAATTAGTTATATGGATCCGAAAAAATGGCCGTTTGACCAAAATGTCAAAATTCAAGACCCTCCATCTAGGAGTGTGTTTGACCGATCCCGTTGAAATTTTTTGTCATAACTACTATTTTATAGGACTAACCTTGATGCAAATTTCATCCCGATCGGAAGACATCGATATCAAAAGTTGGGTGACTTGAGGTGAAATGCCCCATATATAAAACAACAGCCGTTTTCGTTGTTCGGAGTTAACTCAAAAACTACTGCACAGATTTCAGTCAAATTTTCAGAGGTTATACCTTGCGTATATGGTCCTATTATAGGCTACCAGAAAACTCGGTAGGTGGCGGTGGGGTCGAGTTATTTATAAAAATCTTATTTATGAACCGATTTCTTTTAAATTCAAAATTTAAGCTACCAGCATGATGGCGAACACGTTTACCAAAAATATACCCGCTAGGTGGCGCGGGAGTCGAGTTATTTATAAAAGTCGTATTTATAAACCGATTTATTTCAAATTCAAAAGGTATAGTTTCAGCGTAATGGAAAAAACGTTTACCAAAAACGGAGCCGCTAGGTGGCGCGAGAGGCGAGTTATTTATAAAAGTTGTATTTATGAACCGATTTCGTAAGCATGATGAAAAAAGCACTTGCGAAAAACGGACCCGCTAGGTGGTGCTGGAGTGGAGTTATTTATAAAAGCCGTATTTATGAACCTATTTTGTTAATACACATTCAAAACGTTATTACTTTCATGATGATTTTTTTTTCATTCGAAACATATTCAGCCTTATCATGACTTTCATCTTCGTTGAACCGGTTCACTTTTCGCTTTTGGTTTACATGTACTTACTATGGGGGAATCAAAATTTTTGCGTGAATTTTTTTTCGGGCGTAACTCAGGATAAGGAAGATTACATACATAAGATGATAGCCATTTCCGTTTTTCGGACTAAACTCAAAAACCACTAAATAGAGGCCAGTCAAATTGTCGGAGGTCCTATTATAGGCTACTAGAAAACACGCTGGTGGCGCTGGAGTAGAGTTACTTATAAAAGTCGTATTTATTAAAAGATGTATGATGAAAAATTCCTTTGCAAAAATGGACCCGCTGGAGTTTAGGTATTTAGAAAATCCGTATTTTTATAAAATCTGATTGGAATTCATAATTCGTATTCATTTCATGACAAGCAAAGGTTTTACAGAAAAGGGACCTAATGGATGACGCTGCATCCGACCCCGTGGGGGTTTGTTTATCTTAGACGAATTTACTTTTCAGATGGCTAAATCAAGGATGCCTTTAAGTATGCATGTAAGGACCTTAACAGTGTGTAAGCGTGATCTTGCATCTACCTCCGATTGACGAAGCTGCTCGAGGCGGCCGTTATTACAGCAGTAAGACTCAAAGAAACCAATTCATAAATATCAAGATAAATTGTAAAAGTGGTGAATCGACAAGGAAAGATTCGACCACATCTGTCCAAGAAGGAACACGATAGGTATATCAATGGCTTCATTTGAACGATATTCATGACATCACACGACTCATTTAGCCAATCTACGCGAAAACTTTTCATTCTGTGGGGCAGCGAAGATTCTTGGCCTTCCTATAATTGAAAATGCTCTTGAGTTTCCGTATAAGGTTTTTTATTAGCTTACATGGTACACCGGCCCAAAGCTGAAGTTGCAGGATTATAGAAGAATATTACGCACGCTTGGCAGAGATCTCAAAGGTGGAAATAAGACCATAGGTAAAACGCATTACATCGAAAGGGATTAGTATTCCATATGGAATCACAGCGCTACTATTCTTGGCATATGTGTGAGGAGGATTCCGTTTTTGAGTCGTTTCAATTTAAACTAAAAATGTTTACTTTACAGACTGCTTCTGCTTTTAAACGCTATTTTTGAATTGGCCAACGCAAAAGATCTTATTAGGCGCCGCGAAGCAAGCGGGCATTTGCTAGTTTTGTATATAAAACAATTAACCAAGCATTTGAAATCCTTTAATATTGCGGAACTAACTCCCTCTGTAGAAAAGCTATTAACTAGACTAGCGATGGGCATAATGTGCACATACGGGCAAAATACCCAAACGTGCAAACCGCGGGCAAATGTGCAAACCGTTGGGTTGATGAGGTGAGGTAATTATGCCCGGGGGGAAACAGAAAATTTTGCGCGAATTGCATCTGTATGTGTGATCGGAATGAGAGAACAAGTATATGTGAGTACTCACGAATGTGGGACCCCATGGCTGCCAAATTTCCTAAAAGCACCAAAACTTGGGACAAATCAAAACATCAAAATTTTTTTTTCAGTAAAATTTAATATGCATCTATACTACATTAGTGATCGGTCCAAGATATAAGTATTGTTTTATTTATCAAAAACCAAAATAAATAGTAACGCACTAATAACGATTTTAAACTTTTATAGAACCAATTGAATTTTCACTTTAATTCAATCAAGATATATATTTTATTTGAAACTGCATTTATACACATATGTACGTACATACTTATGTGTATAAAAAGATTTTTGTATCCAGAATAAAAAACACTAAATATGCACTGAAGATGGCAGGAAAAGTATTCTAATAGTAGTATATAGTTGTCGAATATTTTTAGGCATCTTCGGCTCAGCTAACATGAAAAAAGCTGCATGTATGCATATCTATATATTTTTGATGATTTGAAGATTTTAATTCGACATTCTTATGACCAATTTTGATACTTTATTTAATGCCACAAAATCCCAACACTTGGTACAAAACCATATAACGAAGTTCCAATTGTGTTTTTGTTAAAAAACTGATGGTTTTTTATAAACATATGATCTCTAATTTTATCAAATAAAGTTTAACTGCTAAATTATAAAAGAACATTTATGTTTTCATAAGAGTTTACAGAATTTAAATGATTTAGCACAATTCTAGCGATTTTTGTTTATTAGTCTGGCGGAACGGCAGAAACAGAAATGGCCACACTGGTAATGAGTACCGACTTGCTTGCGCGAATATTAGCTGTTGTGTACAGCGTTGCCATTTTAGCCGTTTTCCGGCTAGATTTAGCCGGTTTTGATAGCAACTAGCCGGAGAAAATTCGATCTAGCCGGCAGCCGATTTGTTAGCCGGTTTGTAAAAAAAAGTTAGCCGTTTTTAGCCGATTTTACTATTTGCCAAATTTTCAGGTGCAAAAAGTAAACAAGTTGTTCGAAAGTAATAATGC
>NW_023458782.1:0-10994 GCF_013731165.1 Rhagoletis pomonella
TTAGGCAGTTAACCATAGGTATGATCTTGGAAAGTGTGACATATTTCTGTCCTGAAGATTCTTTGGTTACGAACTCGAACGGCTTTTTGCTATCATTTCAGGACTGTCCGTCATCAAGAATAAGTAGAGACGAAATTTTGGACATATCCAAAAATCTTTGCAGCATGTAAAAGAGTGAATTCCAGTGCTTTCTAACGTCTAGGATCAATTTCTTGGTGGATCCTTCCGGAACACTTGCTCGATCCAATTTGCAGGTTCATTCGCTACGAAAGATATAGAACGCGAACCCTTTTTCGTAGAATTGTCAAAATTGGCGTCACCCCGACGTTGGCGCCTTCTTGCGGTTTTCATTGGCAACTAAACTGCCATTTTTTTTAACTATTCACAAAGAAATTAGATTAAAAATAAAAGTCCGGGAATAAAATTGTCAATGAATTGGGGTTTCGATACAAGTACTTTTTTCCGATACTTACTCAGTGCTCGGTTCAAAAGTATCGAGTGCAAAATTACTTGGTATCGGACGAAAAGTATCGTGTATGTACTTGTATTTACTAGTATCGTTTCATACCTACTTATATAAGCAGCCGCGATCATTTCTGCTCCCTGTTGATCTTCCGTACCATGCGAATGGCTTTTTTCGAAAGCCGGAAGTACAATCACGAACAACCGTAATCGTCTATTGGTGAAGCACTTAGTAAAAATTTGTATATCTTGGAAATATTCCAGAAGCTGAATTTTTATTTAACTGCCTTTACATATTTAGTATACATTGTTGAAAAAAATTGAATTTAATGAGAATAGTAGAAAGGTATTTTCTTAAAATATGTTTTCAAAACATAACTTTATGTATTCACTTGGTACATGAAAAATGCCAAAAGGCCTTAATAAACAAATCTCTAATACAAATGTATTTATCCTTTTATTATTTTTTTTCTTAACGATTGTTAAATCATTTGGAGAGATACATCATTTTAGATATATTTTAATTGGATCTTCACGTTCAACTAAAATTTTTGAGTAGAAATAGCAAGCTAGCTAGTAAAAGTATCTGTACTAAAGGTTATTTCCACATCCCTAACTATTTTATACAATAATTAATAACAGTGAAAAAATCATTCTTCACATTAAAATTTAATGTATGTTTACTATTCTCAAATAATAAAGATCTACGCTGATCATTTAAGAGCGTTGGATAGATGGACACTTCCACCGCAACCGGTTGCACGTACCGGAATGATTCGGCTATTGTTTCGGTCGGCGAAGTTCCAAACTCCCCTGATGAAGCCGCTCACTAGCACCACAGGGCAGCACCCCAAGGCACACAAATATCCTATAATTCATCTGCAACGGACTTCAGAACAAGATCGAATATATCGTCTTCATGGGTCAACATGGGATATTGATAGCTGCGGTCTAAGAGTATAACTCCACAACAAGCTTTTTAGGCGTCCCGCTGGTCAGCTGTTGCTGAAGGCATGCAAAGCGCGGAATACCTGAAAAGCTTGTTGTGGAGTTGTACTCTAAAGCTAAGATCCCATTATCGGTGCGATGGGCCGATTTTCAGTGCATTTCATGTACCGATAGTGTGAACAAACACTATTTTTCGAAATGCGGCAATGTGTGCCGAAATTGTGCTGACTTGAGCAACCAAAATTAATATTGCTGTACCGATAATGTGAACACTATTTTGCTCATTGTAGAACAATAAAATTGTAAAAAATTGCAGCGAAAATTATCGGGCACTCATGCCACGATCAAAGTCGACAATTTGTTTATTGATATTCGATGCGTTCGTTTAAAATCTCCAGTAAAAACCAAACAACTGCCAAATTCCGGCGAAATGTCATCTGTTCTCTCACAAGAGAGAAATATCCAAAATAGTACGCGAACAGAAAATTTGAAGAAACTTGGAAGTTACACGAACAGCTGATATAATTTTTGTTTACATTCAAAAGTGTAAAATTTAACACGTATGAAAAGTCATCTCAAAGTGTTATACTGACACAGTTTATTGATTAAACAAATAACTACTTATTTCTTACAAGTTTAATTAGTCGCATTTTGTTATTTTTAACTTCCAAACCATCAAATTCAATTTTGTCATTTGCGTAAATGCCAACCAGCTGTTTTTGATCAGCTGTTTACCTGTTGGCAAATTGCTGTTGGGAAAAATTTTTCCAGCAGAAACCAGCAGCTCCCCTCAAAATGAAATGCCACTTTGCTGTCTCAATTTCCCCCACTTTGCAAGTTTTTTGCGTACGCGAGCGCAAAAACTTGTAAGTTTTGGTTAAACATGAACAATTAACAGCTACGCGAACGCAACTATTATAAATCAAGCACGATAGTGTGGTCGTGTTCCACCGATTATTGTCGGATAATTAATTTGACCGATATGCACCGAAAAAGATTGTCACAATATTCGATGGTAATAGGATCACTCAAGCACGATGTAAATCGGTACATATTGTGCTATTTACGCCGATAGTGGGATGCAAGCTTGAGAGATAAAGCTGCACAACATCATCTTCATCTTCATATTCGTCTTTGTGTTCATCTTTATTTTTGCCTTTATCCTGATTTATATCTTTATTTTTTTCTTCATTTAAATATTCACCCCCCACCATTTTTATTAGGTTAGGTATTTAAATTTTCCTTCCTCTTCTTCTTTGTCTTTATATTTAGATTTCTTTACTATTATTTTAATCTTTGCCTTTATCCCTTTCATTTGAAATTTTCTGCACATCAGCATCAAAATACCTTTCCATTGATATATAATTGTTTATACCTTAACCTTTGTGTTAATATCCAAATTTTCTTACGCTGTGTAGTACCCGGGTACCCACACAGTATTTGTTTTACTATTCTTTACAAATCCATTTTGCGGACTGAAATTTTGTGAATATAGATTAAATTAAGAAAAGTGAGTAGGAAAAATTTCAAAAATAATATGGGAGTCTCCCAACTACATTAAAATACACGCACATGTGGTATCGCAATCAAAGGCACAGGCGAAAGTAAATGTATGTATGGACATTGGCCCGTAGTTATAGTCAAAATAAAGTCGACTCTAAAGTTAAAAGCAGCTTTTTGACATAACTTTCAATGGGATATCTGTCAAAAAAACCTGCTTTTAACTTTCGAGTCGACTTTATTTTGACTATAACTACGGGCCATTGTCTTTACATCTATGTATGTCCCTTTCCAAGCACTTGCTTTCATGGAATTGTACTCTTGTTGGTACTTTGAGAAATAAAAAACAGAACTTTTGCAACGATTCGTATGAATATAAAATTATAGTTTAAAAAACTAAAACCTCCCTATTATAATTGCAATTCGTACTGTCATCAGGTATGTAACTTGAGAATAGAAATCGCTGCATCTTTTAGGCGCATCAATATTACATAGTTACATCCCGAGCTAATAAGAGGAAGGTAATAAAAAATAAGACCTACATACAAAACAAAATGGGCCCCAAAGAGGGCCTGACAGCAGTACTCTACCGTATTTGGTAACTATGTGCTTATACGTACCAAACAGAAAAAAAAACCGTAATTATGCTATCCACATTGCATTGCGATAAGGCTGTGAACGATGATAATAATAAGACACCCCATATTATATCTTATTATAATAAGTATAAAGCTGGCGTTGATACTATGAACCAGGTGGCTAGATGATACACAACGAAACGGCGACTTTTGCGATGGCCTTTAGCGATGTTTTTCAATATAATAGATATTAGTTCACTCGCTTCATATCTTATTTCCTATAAAAAATAATGGAATACTGCAAAAGAAAATCAACCAGTGACGGCTGTGTATGCGTCAATTGAGCGAGGAGTTAACAAAACCAATATCTAAAATCGTTTGACAAACGTACAAATAATAAGAAATTATACGACAAAAATCGCCATTGAAAGGTCGTCAAAAAATTACTGTGGATGTTACGCCAAACCCTTCAATTGAACGAAACGCACCAGGAAGAACCGAAGAAACTGGTTGTCATTTGCAATAAACAGGAAAAGAAAAAAAAAACGAAAAACGAGGAAGAACTGCTGGGAATGTTAACAAGCGTTATGTGATGAACATTCCAAAAACATAAAATATAATATTTGCTATAAATAAAGTGATTATTTAATCGGGTTTGTTTTTCTAATAAGTTATATAGTATAGTTATTTTTACGAATTACGTGCGTATAATAGAAAATAAATTAACGTAAAAAAAAATACTTTTTAAAAACAAGCTTTTATTTAACATGTACAATCAAAGGAATAAAATAAAGTAGTTTAACAAAAGATTTTTTAGCATGAAAATTTTGTCAAAACTGCACTAAAATGAATAAAATAAAATAAGTTAAGGTCTCGTTAAAGTTATTAAAAGCCGTTTAGTGAAAGGAGTTACTCAAACTCTAATGAAAACTACTAACAATTTGTACTAATTTACTTCGTTTTTAAAAAAATTTGTCGCGCGAATAGCAAACCGGCATTTAAATATCTGCATACATACATATACATACCTAACCAATTATGCATATATGTATGCTGAATTCGGCGTAAATCTTTTCGATCATCTGTTTAGGCTGAGCAAAACACGTTGAGTTCAGGTAGCGAAAAAACTTTACGATGGAAAAATTGCGGAAAGTTGGCAACTGTTGAACTGAGCGGAACTACTCAACTGTGCGTTTCTAGGACAAACAGTCTACGGTTAGACAATATGAACGCGCCCAATGTGTGACGAATTAGGAGCATAATCAGAAACAAATCGGAGTTTTATTTAATTTAAGCATTCAGATCAAGTACAAACCACACACCCGGTAGGTGCTCTACAGAAATATCCCAAGGTTAACAGCTGATTTATTCAAGCTAATTTCCGGTATTTTATCTTACCAAGGAATTCACAATATAATCTATCATATCACTGCCGAAAACTATCCTAAATAGTTGCGCCGGCAAATTGCGCTCTGCTATCACTAGCTGTAGTGAACACGCTGTAAAGAAACTGTTATAGCCCGAACACAATGAAAACGACGAGCTACAAACCACAGCTGTCAAATTATTTTAACACGTACTCTTATGTAGATAATTATTTTGGCGACGACCGGGCTACGCGACGGCTGTGGTTGTGGCCAGATTAGATCTATTTCTATTTTTCTGGCGACAGATAAGGTTCTTCCTCTTCTTTTATGTCAAACTCATACAAATTCATGATGTCGCTGCCGCGTTCAAAGAAATCATGTCGCCATCGACAAAGCGCTTAGATAATAAAGATGACAAATTGGAAGCTGTGGTCGGTAGCTCGTCGTTTTCAATGTGTTCAGAACTTTAAGCAGGGATCGCACGTTTTGTACATTTGAACAGATTTGAACATTTTAACAGTTACAGAGTGGTGTTGTTTGAAAGTTGTTATTGAGCTAAACTCCTTATTTCTAGACAACACCACTCTGTAACTGTTAAAATCTACAATTCTTGTGATCCATGTTTTTGATGAAGATAAATTTAAGTGCATAGTATACATTTAGGTTGTATGTTTGTTGTGTATGAGGAGATTCTTGCAAATTATTTTCAAATGTATACACACATATGTATACACAGCAGTAAGCTCGTGCCACCAAAAGCGATGTTGTATGCATAGAATTTCTACTGGGTATGTATGTAAGCTAACTATATACAAATGTATATATGTATATCCATACATGAGCAAGTGTGCCATATGGAGTTACACTGCGCGGTACCCTACCGCTGCTGCTTGAGCAAACCTTTATAATAAATACAGCTCTTATAAAAATTTTATTTTGTTGCTTTAAATAGAAAAGTTCTTTATATGTAAAGTCTATCTTAAACTGAAGCATTTTCATCTAAGCAAAGGGCCCGTTGTTGATTTTGAAATTTTAGCAAAAGTCATTATAAACCATTTATGAGATTGAAAACGAAAAAACGTGAAGCGCATGCAATACAAAGCATTAGATTTAATTGACAATAGTCAAACTACATAACATAGATCTAAAATTTCTACAGAGAAAGTACAAATTTGAGATCGATTTTAAGCGGTCGTTATTCATATATCCACATTCATTCATACATATGTATATTATCCTTCATATCAATTCAGGTACATATATTACAATCGCCCCCGCTCTTAATTTTCAATCTCATAAATGGTTTATAATGACTTCTGCTAAAATTTCAAAATCAAAAGTTATCTATACAAATTCTATGGGGCTAAGAGAAATTATTTCCAATTTTTAGTCCATTTATAAAAGCGTTGTATATTAAAAAGTGTTATTTTATTTTATGTACAAAATTTTGCAAAACATTAAAATGATTCAACTTGCGCTGTTGTTTGCTTACGTTTTGTATAAACATACATATGTACATATAGCAGCAGTTAATTTCATTTAACGAAATGGCGTGTCGTCCATTTCCGCTGTAGCGTATGTAAATGGTGCATATATTTAGGCGCAATATTTACCTCCTTCTGGCGGTACGACATCTGGAGTCTTCTAATTGTATCTCCTTCATATGATGCCTACAACGAGGTTCATATCTAGACTAGGTTGATATCTAGAATTTCCCACAATTAGCTTTGCTACACTTCCGCCGTCAGCTTTAACAATTTTATAGTGCTTTTACGTTCTTTGGCAAATTACGCTCTGTTAGCCATAAATCTTACTATTTTTTGACCGCCTTTGAATCAAGACCCCTGGACCATATAGGGAATTCATTTATATTTTAGATTGCATTGTCATCGTGATTGGAACTATGCTGAAAATTTCAAGTCTCTAACAGGCTAACCTAATATTCGCGGCTTGCGTTTTGGTACGCACGCCGTCGAATTTGTTTTTTTTGCGTCACCCGAAATTGGCTTGCGTGCGTTTGTATTTGATCTCATTGAGCGAAACGTCAAATCAAAATGTCACGCAGAACAAAAATTGGAAATTGAGTTAGCTTCATACGCACGCCGTTCAATTTCGGTTGGTCCCATACAAGTTGTATGTGCATGAGAAATTTTTGACAGTAAATTGGCGGCGTGCGTGAATATTAGGTTAGCCTGTAACTTGTCTGGAAGTTAGTTTAAAATCGATTGGAAATTTCCGCGATTTCCGTGGGATGACCAAGTTAAATAAAAGCTTGTAAAAACTACAAAATAGACTACCGAAATAATTGGGTACCCGGGTGCTGCTACGGTATACTACGTTTCAAGTCAATTATTATTTTGATAAATAACAAAACTTTTTTACTTTCAATTGTTCAAGTTCCTTTATTTAAGCTAAAAAACGACGATCCGGAGGATGGGAAAGAAATGTCAACTAATACTTAACTTATACGGAAAAAGGTCCTGTTGTGGGTACCCCGGTACCCAGGTAATAAAACAAGGGTTAAAAGCATAGTGTAACCGTAAAAGGGGTGTAAAGAAAACATGATTTCCTATTTATATATAAGATATAGTACTTTCGTTGACGTTTATAGTAAGATTAATTACGTTTCTATTGGGTTTTAATATCTTTTCCCCTCAGTGTATGTACATGTGTTCGGGGGAAGCTTAACCTACCGGATGGGTTTGGCTGTTTACAGAAAGTTGTTGAGTATTAATAATAGTAATAGGTTGGCGCTTACGCATTATGTTAATAGTGGCTGGTAGGAAAGAGCTTTTAAAGTTGATCGTTTAGAGAATCGAGTCGCCTAATTTTTTTGTAAATTTTATATCGTCTGGCAGGTAAAAAGGCTCGAGAAAACACTCTCTCCCTGCACTTGCTCCTTTAGTGAAGAGATATCTTGCAATTCCCTCCTCTTCAGCAAGCTTTGCATACATTTAGTATAGAAAGCTTGAAAGAGCTTTGCCCGCGGACAAGCTGATGGCCACCACCGCTTTAAATTTATAATGTACCCTTTCCCCTTTAAACCAAAAGACGTGGATGTGTTCCAACTTCTTAAAAAATCACGTTAAGAGCCCGGCTTACTGGGTCAGGAATACAGCGTACATTTCTAATAAGATATAAGCATTTTGAAAAGCTCAAGTAAACTACTAAGGGCCAGTTTTTCAGAACACGGCCGTGTACTCACATAATAAGTAGAGATCTGCTCGTTTTATTTATTTAGTTTTTAATATTCGTTATTCTTCATTTGAGACAAAATTTTTTTTAATCTTTTCAATAACACCAATGCCTTCCCGTAGAGAAGAACCATTGATTTTAAATTCTGGTATCCCAGCAGGAGTGCAATTTAAGTTAAGGGTTAATAAAAACTAAATCTGTTATTATTTGTAAATATTTCTTTAGTTCGACAAATAAAAAAAGCCCAAGAAATGGTCAGGAAAAATTTATTGAGCAAAATTTTCTCAAGCAGTACGAAGTTCTTAAGAAATTTGCTACGCTTTCTACTATGGGCTGCTAAAGTTTGTTTGTGAAGAGTACAAGATACTCTTGCTTTCATGCCAGTATGCAGCTCTCAAGAAAAGCAAGAACTCTACTACGGTTTTCTAACGTTTTTTGTGAAAAAGAGCAAAAGGCAACCCAGGTTTGCAACAGAAATATGTCCCCGTTCCATTATTTCTTGAGGAAAGAGTGAGGCAACAGACCCAGATGTTAAAATTTCTTGGACACACACACGCAATAATGGCAATTTTTTCTTGACCGTTTTCTTTAGAGCAGCATACGGGCCTTTCAACAGAAATGTATGCCCGTTCCATTATTTCGTAAGAAAAAAATGAGACAGCAGGCTGTACAGCGCACTATGGGCAATATGAGGCATTTGCTGATCAAAAATCTGTATCTTTTTTGTTTTTAAAGTTACGATCATGAAATTTTGCGTGTAGATAGTGTAAACCATGTAAATTTAAATCATGCATTTTTTTTATATCTCACTTGGTTCCCGAGATATAGACCCATATGTGGACTTGGAAAACATAAAAAGTACACTTTATGATTAAATGGAAAGAAGATATTTGAATATTGGTATTAAGCGATAGTTTTTATAAAATATTATTTCAGATATATTTATATTAGATAGATTACCCTTTATTTAAAAAAAATATATATATTTAAAAAAACATTTTTACTGAATTATTGCATTATAGTAGGTGCCATAAGAAAAGTATATAAAAACACCCCAATAAAAAAAAAAATTAAGAGTATACCAAATTGAGCTTTGAAAAAAGCTTATCGAATTCTAAAAATTATTGACTAAAAATATTATATGTTTTACATATTAAAAATACATTTATAAAAATGCTTCATTTATTTGCGGTTTCAATCGCTTCACAATCTGGAATGAATTCACTTATTTTCAACAGGCCTAGAGCATCTTCGTCAAGTTCTTTGGTGATTCTTGCGTATGGCTTACGAATGCTTGTTATGTATGGATCTTATGTATACAATAATGTACGGAAGATATTTTCGTTTGTCGCCAATCTTGAGTGTTTTCTTGCGTGATGTATCCTAAATTTCTTGTGGTCTTTGTTGCGGGACTCTTGTGCGTCTTCTGAAAGTTGTACGATTGGTAATACAGCAAAATGTTTTATAACACTCTTTCCATGGATCAATAGCTTGTGCACCGAGGATGGCATATAATGCCAGTTGTATTTGATGACATATATTCTTGCTGTTTCCAATGCATAAACGCCAAACTTTTCAGCATCAGGCATAACACCCGAAAATAAAGTTTGTAGAATGATATACAGTCTGTGTATCAGCTCCTCATCAACTCCAGTTATTTCAGAAGGACAAGTGGCGTTCGAAAAAAATCTTCTTGCTGTATTTCCATCATTGGAGTTGCCACTTACTTGCCGTGGCTTATATGATTAATCCCAGCTTTTCTCGAAAAAGTATTTGCACCGCAGTTTTCTTTTCTTCTTTTGCCCTTTTGTGTACTTCATTTGTAGCAGACCATTTTTCAAAAGAAAGGTTATATGATATGTGCAAAACCAGCTAGGGATGAAACGATACTAGTAAATACAAGTACATACTCGATACTTTTCGTCCGATACCAAGTAATTTTGTACTGGATACTTTTGAACCGAGTACTGAGTAGGTATCGGAAAAAAGTACTTGTATCGAAACCCCAATTCATTGACAATTTTATTCCCGGTTTTTATTTTTTAATCTAATTTCTTTATGAATAGTTAAAAACATTTTGGCAGTTTAGTTGCCAATGAAAACCGCAAGAAGGCGCCAACATCGGGGTGACGCCAATTTTCACAATTCTACGAAAAAGGTGCGCTTTCTATTCCTTTCGTAGCGAATGACCATGCAAATTGGATCGAGCAAGAGTTCCGGAAGGATCCACCAAGAAATTCATCCTAGACGTTAGAACGCGCTGGAATTCACTCTTTTACATGCTGGAAAGATTTTTCGATATGTCCAAAATTTCGCCTCAACTTATACTTGATGCTACAGACAGTCCTGAAATGATAGCAAAAAATGAAATAGAAATACTGAAGCAAATAATTCAGCTACTGAAGCCTTTCGAGTTCGTAACCAAAAAATCTTCAGGACAGAATTATGTCACACTTTCCAAGATCATACCTGTGGTTAACTGCCTAACATCTCAAGTGAGTAAATTTTCTACAACTCTTGATTGTGTCACCCAACTACAAACGAAACTCCTGGCGGAGTGTAGTAAAGATTTGGTCTCATTGAATACAACACCTACGCAGCTTTAGGAACTATACTTGATTATCGCTTCAAGTTTCTTCATTTTCAAGATGCGAACGCTTGAGGTCGGGAAATTTTTAAACTAAAAAGTCTTATTCAAGTAGACGCTAATACCAGCTCCGAAGAAGACCTTCTTAAAGAAGATTTTGACTTTTGGTACCAACATAAAAATTTTGCGATTTGACAAAAACGAAAACACTCTACAAAAGGTGATGAGTTGTAGCTTTATTTATCAAACCTCGTCTGCTCCTTAAAATCCAATCCGTTAGAGGAATGGGAGGATTTAAAATCAACCTATCCAATGTTATACAAATAGGCGCGCATGTATCTACATATAGTTGCGACT
>NW_023458782.1:11394-53911 GCF_013731165.1 Rhagoletis pomonella
GATATTTTTATTAATTAATTTTTTTGTATGAAATAAATACATACAAATAAAATACGTACATAAAAAGAATCAAATTCTGTATACTTTTTAAAAACAATTTATTGGATTTTATACTTTTTCTTGTTTTTTGAGGGTCCATCCTAGTAAAACTTGTTTTAAACTTGAAGTTTTTCTTAAAAAAATCTAAAAGATTAATCTAGAATCAATAATGTTACATGAGTTAATTTGGCACATATGTGAAAGCGTTTTTTTAATACAAGCAAACATAAACATATTTCAATTCTTATATAGGTACAAATATCGATATAAGTAGGTATGATACTTCTAACCCGATACTTTGTAGGTATCGATACTTTCTTTTGATGCTACTTCCAAGTACAGGTATCGATACTTCTATGGTATCGTTTCATCCCTAGGAGTAGCACCACATATAGTACACGTAGAGCTGGAAGCTGTGCTTGTTAATACCTCGGTAACTTTTCTATCGACCATTGTAAGGAAAAGTTCATACTTAACCTGTAGTTCTTCGCCATCTGTACAAATAAAAAACGGGTGTAATTCATAAATTTGGGACTCTATGTTATCCACAACAGGCTTTGTTTTCATTGGGGTTTCCTTTAAAAACTCTATTGAAATTGGTCTACAAAATCTTACTGATGAAGGCGCGGGATTTTGCCAGATAATAGAACCAGATGCTTCATCAAATAAATTAAAAGGAACACAAGAAGCAATGAACAGGTTTGAGTCTGAAATCAACTCAGACTCCTCTGAAAGTTGTGGTTTGTACTCGCTTTGTCCAGATGAGCCGTCACATCCCCACTTGCTAAATAAACCCAAGTTTTTTAGTCCTGATGTATTCACGGAGTTAATCAATAAAATTCTCGTAGCTGTGTGGTCCAATAAATGTTGCAAAGATGTTATTTTTGCAGAAGAGTTGGTTATTTCTATCGATGAATTAGGTGGGCAGCATATTTGTTTACATCTCTGTATTTTGTAATATGACGGCAGCAGAAAACATTTCCTTTCATTCGTTAGGTTCCTCAGGTACAAATACTGCGCTTTGGTAAGATCTAAATCAATATAAGCGCTTAAAGCTTTTTCGTCTGATAATATTTCAGCATTACATGACTCAAACGATTCTAAGACAGTTTTCTTCTTTTCGGTATCTGCCGTCCTTATAGCTTCCACAATATTAGCTTCAACTCTTTCACCCATAGATCGCAGTCCTTTCAAATATGCATCATATATGTGCTCAAATCCGTATTCTCTCAAAAATGTAGTGTTTTTGCGCCTTTTACTTGGTTCTGAAGAATTTCATAGGAGGAATACGGTCTTCCTCGCTTTCCAGAAGATGTAGAAGCCGTAGAGAAAGCTGCATCGCCTTCAGTCATGGAAACCGGCAAACTCACCGAATGCTCTCCATCAAGCCAATCGCTATTTTCTTTAAGAAATCGATCCTTTTTACGTTGAGCCTTAATCCAACGCGTATTGCATTGCCATAATAACTTTTTTTTAATCATTTATTACAAATTCTGCGTTGACTTCCGAAACTTGATATTTTTCCCTTAAAAATGTAGATAAGGCCGACTCATTTCTTCCGTTCTCTATATAAAAAAGCAATAGCGGACGTTTTGGAAACTTAAAAAAACTCATTGCTTCAAATTTATTGCTTCTCGAAAACAAGCTTTTTTGTTCTAAAAATATAGTTCCGAACTTTTTGAGAAAACGCAGTAAACTGGCCGTATCAGCATGCAGATGTTTCTTAACAATTGTGAATTGCAGGTACCACTACTAATTTCCCACAGTTCCAGTACCTAGCAGTTAATCGGACATATTTTTTTCTAGAAAACGAGCGCCCCTATTCTAGATGTATTCCTTACCCATTGTGGGTACTGGAACTGTAGAAAATTAGTATTGGTACCTGCAATTCACAATGGTTAAGAAACATCCCCAAAAGTTCGGTGTGAATTGCAGGTATCAATATTACTTTTGTGCAGTTGGAGGACCAGCAGGTAATCGTACATACTTATATTTTGCGGTCAAGTATATCCTTAAAAGTAGGCAGCTAAGTTTTTTATCGAGAGTACTTGGTAATTCCGTATGCATGGTGTAAGGTATTTTTTCTAAAAATTATTAGAATCTCACAAATTAAATACCAGGTAACAGGCGCGGTTGTTTAGTTTTCGAATATATAAATTGTTTTTTCGTTAGGTTTAAAGATTTATTATATATAGGTTTAAAAGCCCATTGATACTAGTAGCGGCTGAAATCCCGCATTCTCACGTAGTGTCACTTAAAACATCATAACTTCAAATCGCGCAAACTTGCGCAAACTTTTTCGTGTAGTAGGTGGATTTTTCATGCTTTTAATGAATTCAAATTCAAAACATAATCAAGCGGCGAAAACCGAATCCTTCATCGGAATTAAAACGAAACAAAATGTGTGTTTTATTACAGAAGCTATTGCTGCAACTTGTTATTTCAAAATAAAATATTTATAGCTAATTTTAAATCTGAATATAACATGTAACTTAAGTCCGTATTTCTTAATAGGTTCTTGCTAGGAAAAAAATTCCAAACTGCGGATCTGAAAATTACTACGTTGCGAGTAAAAATTTCAACAATTTGGATATGTCAACTTCTTACACAATTTTTACTTTATTTCATTAAAGAATGATACCAAACACTTATGTTATATACAACTTTTCAAAAATGCATTTATGATCAGCCTTTGTACTAGCTCGATCCATAGTGCAGCGTGGCGACGAAGGGTCCTTTATAGATTTTGCGATAAAAGTATTTTATTGTTAATTTTCCACAGATTTTACTTTAGTTGTATTAATTAGTTTTTGAATTTTAATCCTTATTTACATTTGCCGGCAGTGTAAACTTTGAGAGAAAAGTTCATTTGGCACGCAAGCCTTTTTCAGGTATATTTTTTGTTAGGCTTTGTATAAAAAAAGACAAATAAAAGAAAGGACTGTATAGGGCTGGTCGAATGAACGGCCGTCCTAGTCACCAGTTCCGAGTCTATTCGATTTTTGAGTATGAGGCCTTATGTTGGACAAAGCTGGGAGTATAAGGGACTCAAAATGGAGAAAATTAGCCTATGGTGACAGAAGATATGGAATAAATTAACTGACGAAGACCTGCGTGCCAAATGAACTTTTCTCTCAAAGTTTACACTGCTGGCAAATGTAGATAAGGATTATAATTTAAAAACTAACTAGCTAACTACTATTGTAAAATCTGTGGAAAATTAACAATAAAATACTTTCTTCGCAAAATCTATAAAGGACCCTTTTATATCTAAAAAAAAAACCTGGGTAACAGTTATTCGTCGCTACGCTGTAAACTATCAGTGGTCAAAACTCCTTGTACACAACTATTCTCACACACGAAATAATAGCAATTTATTTCTTATCTCAGCTGCCGATTCATAAACGCCCTATCTCAGCTTATTTTCAATGTATTTTCGTTTGAGATAGGGCGTTTTTCAATAAAATTCTGAAATAGGGCGTTCTTGAAAAGTTTTTTGAGATAGGGCGTTTTTGAACTGGCTACCAAGATAGGTCGATTTTCCACTCAGCCATCGATTTCTTTACTTTTAATTTTGTAAAATTTTAAAATGCTAGAAAACTAAAAAAATCTTGGCGGACGAACCGATGGATCGGTAAAGTATTTTACGCTCTCGATAAATATGCGGTTTTGAGAGAATCTCATTCTTTTAGTATGTTGTTGCGGGTTATTGAAGAGCGAACTCTCGCCCGACTCAAAAATTAAGTTAAGTGCCACAAGAGACTATTTTGCGAGTCGATTAGGGATTTGAACCTCAGCCTGGTGTAATTAGTCAAAACCACTTGGAGGATCTATCAATTTCGTGTCAAAAAAATTAGCACTGCACGGTAGTTAATAAAGAAACGTGGTCAAAGTGCCAAAAATCGCATTTTTGCAATATTTGAGAAGCTCCAGCAAAAAAATAAAAGGTGATAGAACCGTCCACTTGGGCTTAAATTAAAGCTAAAGCTACTATCCCTGAAAATACCATTCGTGGACCTTCACTTGATGGTCACTTATACTCATTTATTAAAAAAAAACCTTCGATAAAATTAGTTTTTGCTATTCAACCGGCGTATATCGAGCGATTTTTTCACAATTTCATTCTTGCTGCAAACAAAAAAAATCGCTTACGTCTTTTTTGCGGTTAGGGCTCGATATCATGAAGATTGGCGTTTATCATTTTTTCTTTTCTAGTGAATGCATCTTTCTTTGATTAAGACATTCTTGAAGGCAATGGATTTAAATGAAACCATTTGTTTAGGCATTAATATGAGTATCTTCGTTGCTTACGTGTCGCTTCAATTTTACATGAACCTACCTACAAAACTGTCCTGACATAGAATTCACAAGAGCCACAATTGTCTCTGCTATGGGATTTTCGTTTGGTATGCGTACATATTCGTACTTACATTAGGGGTATTCTCGGAGTCGTGCAAAGCCCTTGCATGGTGCTCGGATTGCACGGTTTGCAGAGCTGTCCCATAGGAAAACCGGCTTTTACCGTGCAGTCCGTGCACTGTGCAAGGGCTTTGCAAGACTCCGAGAAGACCACTATTGTGTTCAAAGTTTAGAAATGTATGTAAAACGCTCTTGCCAGTCACGATGTTAAAAACTTTTCAGTTTGTTTGATTCAACTCTAAACTTCGTGAGTTTCTTTTGTTTCCGCTCCTTACACAGTAAGTATATTTACTTATGCACTAGTGCATGTATGTATGCACATACTCGGGATGTTTCGAATGCCATATTTTTCACATTCGCGAATATTTTTCACTTTGAACGAGTGCTTGATTTATACAGTGTTTTAATTTAGTAGTCAACGTTCAAAAGGGGCAAATTACATTTCAGGAAAAGTAATTTTGCTGCCTTTTCTCCCATGAGGCGATTTCTTAGAAGCTCGTATATAAGGCCGGCTGCACGGAACAATTGCTCACTTTCGACGAATAAAGAACAAAAATTAACTAAAATATGTAACTATAAATACAACTACGTAAAATATGAATAGCACTGAAATATTTTACAGGTCATCAGAAAAAGAGGATAAAGGGCAAATGTTGGAAAAAAATTCGATCACATTTTACTTGTGCACATTCGCATTCGCAAAACATTCGTATCATTTGATGTGAATGCGAATGGCGAAGCGAATGTGTAAAATGATGCGAATTATTCGCATTCGCGCGAATGCAAATATTCGCAACATTCCCTGGTACATACATACATATGAACGAATTGTGTACACGGCTCTTGTGTGGTATTATGAGAATTGTATTTTGATTAGGGAACTTTGATCGTAAAACTATTAAAAATCCAAAAGCTACATTACAAGTTTGTCATAAAATGCTTCTTTAGTTCGAGGGGGTGTTAAGCCCAATTATCTGAGTATATATGTTTGCATGTACATATGTATTTAACATGATTCAATAATACAAGGTTAGATAATTATTGACAGCTGCGGTTTGACACTCCCTTACAAAAGGTTGTATTTACGAAGGACGGAGAAAGGTGTGAAAATGGTAGTAGAAAAGTACACAATTAGTAGTGAAATTCCTTTTGTAAATTCTAATATATTTGCAGGAAGTCTGGCATTTTAAACGAAATGTTGAACGTAATACTGATATATCTACGTGAATTGCGTAATTTATATGCTATTTAGCTGTATAAAAACTGCAAAATGACTCAAAATCAAAATAAGACTACTATGAGATTGATGTAAACATCCAATTCAAAAACAGTTTATGTTTTCATCAGTTAAATATGCTTCATATGCATATACAAATAAACATATTGCACAAAAACTTATACTTCTATTTCACAACATAGCTACACTGTTTCCACTTAAATGTGCAAAGAAGCAACACGGTGCCACTGCTATGGGAGCGGTGCGAGAGAGACAACTGTCAGTTTATCGAACCTTGCATGATACAAAAAACAAGGTAGTTCCATTGTCACTTTTTCGTCGCCATATTAACAATCTGACAATTAAGCAGATTGTGACATTTCGTGCTACCATACCCAATATCTAAAATCCTTCAAATTTTCTTATTAATTTTTTGTCGATTTAAAAATATTTTGTTCTTAAGCATAGTATTTTTTTCCTGTTTCACGTGAAAAAGCTGTTAAAGTGCATATAAAATTTGTTTCTGTGAAATAAGTGTGAAATTCCATAACATTTCCTCGGCAAAGTAATATTCTGTTCACGCTGTGAAAAAGCTTGCAACATTTTTGCAACATGAAGCTAACAACACAATTTTCATGACATTTTTAAATACACGTGATCATGTTACTTTCCAGAAGGTGTCGCGCCCGTTTTTCTCATCTCTCATCTTCATCTCTTTCTGCGTCACCAGAATTTTAGTTTATATGGCTTATACCGCTAGCTCTCGTAGCTGGATACGAGATCGTTTTCATATAACCCCATTTTTCATAGATTTGGGATTGATTTCCTTTACCTCTATTCCAGTTCTACGGTGGCACGCTGCATTTTCCAATAAACCCATATTTTTCCATGAGCTTGAGATTGACATATATCCATACCAAGTTCCAGGACTCTACCATAAACACTTTCAGAGATATGCACTATGAAAAATTCGATTTGTATAGGAGGTTCCACACCCCCTTTAGATATCGGTTTTGTTTTAGCCTATAACCATTCTTGGAAAATTTGTGTCCGAAATTTAAAAAAAATCGGTACAGCCGGTATGGGCATTGTGACTCCTCAAGCGAAATGAACTAATGATTACAAAAAAATGAAATCAAACATAGTAGTTGACCAAAAAAGAATATTAGACTTAATTTTCTCAACTTCTCAGAATGTAGAAAAGCTAAGAAATATATAATAAGATAGTATATATTAAAACAGCCCCCAAAACATTTACTAAAGATGCCCCTGAACTACACAAATCAGTTTGATCGAAAATTTGTTTTCATCTATTTATTTTATACTTCGCTTTTGGGTGTGTCAAAATTTCATGTGAAAACAATATGTGTTGCTGGAAAAATTTCACGGCCCATGGGTCCCAAAGTAAATTCCATTTGCTGTTAAATGGACAAAGACAATATGTATTAATAACACATCGAAATGCGTAATTTCAGTGTCAGAATCATATCAGAATCATCGTATCCGATATAGAAAACTACATTGTGAAATAATCAGATGACATGAGGACACTAAAAAAATTTTAAAATATGTTCACTAAAATTGTACTAATATTAAAATAATGATTTGGCAAGTTGTTATCGAATTTAATTTAAAATTTAAACGTTTTTAAGATAAGATATTAATTATTTTTAAAAGGTAAATATTAATACAACTATTTCATTTATAATCCCAAATTTAGGATATAAAATCTCCCACACCAAAAAACTTACAATTGGGTAACGCCGCTCCCAATTTTTCACAATTGAGCAATTGTCAAAAATCTGCTTTTTAATCAAAAAGTTGTTTATTGAAACTACCTTCTTCTTTGTATCATGGAACTTTGTATTATTGAATCATGTGTATTTAAATGTAAACACTGCAATATCCAGTAGGTACATACATACATATGTATTCCATACAATTATTCCTTACCGACCGTGTAAGAGACTTTCTAATAGTATTTTACGCTTTGGCGCTAGAGCTGCAAAAACATCGGAGCACTATCGATAGTGTCGATGTTTAAATATTTTTTTGAAAACATCGATGTTTTTCTTACTATCGATGTTTTTAGAGGATATGCCATCATTGGAAAGTTTATCCGTTGCTGATTTGGGGCAGGCAAGAAGTATAAAAACTAAAGCGTAATCAACTCATAATCTTTAACAGAACGCTAAAGCCTAACAATAAGTGTTCAGGGAAGTTATTACCAGGGCCAAAAAGTTTAACTTTACAGCCTGCTGTCTTACTTTTTCCTTACGAAATAATGGAACGGGCATATATTTCTGTTGAAAACAAGGGTGCCTGGTACTCTTCACAAACAAACTTTAGCAAACCATAGTAGAAAGCATAGCGAATTTCTTAATAACTTCGTACTACTTAAGATAATTTGGCTCTATAAATTTTTCTTGACCATTTCTTGGGCTTTTTTTATTCGTCGAACTAAATAAATGTTCGAAAATAATCATGATATAAAAATTTGAAGAAACCGCTGCGTGACAGCCTGAACATTTTTGAAGTTTGCTAGCATAACAAAAATGTTTTGAAATTTTCAATCTCACAAATACATTCTCACTTCCATTGCTCACTTCAGTTGCTCTCAAAATTTCAATCTTATAAAGTGGACAAACTTCAAAAAAATAAATGATGGCTGACGAATTGAGCGAGCAGTTTTACCTTGAAATATTTGTATCAAGGAAAATAATAACATATAAAAAGAGATCTAGTTTTTATTAACCCGTAACTTTAATTTCGTTTCTGCTTGGATATAAAAATTTAATACCAATGGTTTGTCTCTACGGGCAGCATTGAATACCGAATAACGAATATTTAAAAAAATTAAGACCAACCAACGCAGATCTCCATTATTTGAGAATATCGAGCAACACTAGTGTGTCCATTGTAATTTTTCAATCCTTGAAGTAAACTGAATAAAATCACATTAAACTGTACCTAATTTTTGTTATTCTGCGAGTATATTTACCAATGTTTTTGTTCTAATCTAAGCGCTTAAAACGGATTTGTTTCTTGCTTATTTTCTTCAGCCCTGGTTATTACTAACAAATTGATTTTGTCAGTGCGATCTCTAATTGGGAAAATTAAGAATAAAAACCTGAAGTGTACCCTGGATTAATACCTTTAATTTATTTAATAAGACATAATTTACAACACATATTAATAGTGTTGTTGCTTTACGAATACTTTTATATAATTATGAATTAAATGTGACCTTAAATACAAGTCTAATTAAAATTTAAATTAATTATTGGATAATTTTAAAATAATAAATGTAATTTATTAAAACATTATGTTTGTTAATTAATAAGGATTTCAGCTTGAAAAAAAAAGTTAAAATTCTCAAGAAACCACGATAGTATCGATACTATCGATATTTTAGTGGCAAAAACATCGAAAAATCGATAGTTTCAAACATCGATGTTTTTGCAGCACTATTTGGCGCCTTTTAATTTCACTTCGTAGTTTTCACCATGATAAAAATACAGTAAGGTAGAACCGCTGAGAGGCACTTTTAAAATTCTTGACGTTTCCAAACAATTTAATTTTTAAATTTACTCACAAACTCACACACACAATTTCATTTTCACTCTCAAGCAACAACAATTTCGAACAATTTCAATCTTTTATTTTCACTTTTATAAGATTTTAAAATGTTGGCAAACTTCAAAAAAAAATCATGGCCGACAAATTGAGAGAACGGTTATACCTTGCTATGTTTCTATCATGGTTTTCACTGCCATGACACAGAATAAGTTCATTTGCTCTGCTTAGCTCCGCATTATTAGGCATCACAATTTCCATTGTTGGATATGCGCTTTATGTCCATGCTCAGTGATTTTCCAGTGCACTTCGCTGCTACTTAGCTTCGATTTGTTGCTTTCAAAGTTGCACTTTTCCATTTTAGAGATAAATTCAGATGTAACTACATGTATGTAAGTGTGCTGTCATAATAACGTCAGGAACCTTTCCGATAAAAATTCTCTCAAAATATTCATATATGTTTTAAATTTGTATGCAATTTTAATAGAAACGTTGTTGTCGTCTTAGATTAGGTTAGGTTGAAGTGGCTGCTGGTAGACACACCAGCACACTTAGGCCCATCACTAGTACAATTGTGGTAACACAGTTGTGGCCTCTAGCGCGGCTTCAAAGACGCTACAGTGGTTCGGAAGGCGGAATAACTTTTATTCTCCAGGTTGTTCTAGGTACACCACCCCTCCGCCTTTGTTATCATTTGGATTCGTCTGTGTGGAACTGAATAAAATCCGGTAAACCCGGTAAGCCCAAGTTTCATTGTTGACTGCTAGGGATTTCTACCTTATACCGTTTGTCGAAGTTCGTTGTCGGCGCGCAATAATCTCGAACAGGCCACCACACCACCACTCCATATGAGAGTATTAGCCAAACCGCGACAGTATATAATCAATGAATCGTTCTGGGGGACAAAACCCATTTACGCCCGATCGAAATATTGCATAACTTAGCTTTGCGCACACGTTAGTATGTGTTTTGCTCCCAATTTAGTGTCTTATCCAATATGAGTCCCAGATATTTCGCAGATTCAGTGATTGTAAGTCGCGTAATTCCAAGATTATACCTTCTGATAAATAACACAAGTTGCGGTTTATTCCTAGGCCGTTTTAGTTGGCCCACGATTCCATTATCCTTAGTATTCCTTGCATAACGTGACATAATGTATGTGGAAACTTTCCATTAATGACTGATGCGAGGTCGTTAGCATACGAAATGGCATGGGTTTATCAGTTTTGGCACCAAGAAAGTTCGTATTCAAGAGCAGATCCATGGTTTCTTCCCCCATTTCTGTACTATTGGATTTCTGCAGACAACCCGTGGATCCCCGGAGGATCCGCGAGAGTACATAAACCTGCTCCCCTCCGAGGAGGATTCCACGTTACTGCGGAAGTCTCTCCAATAGGTTCCCTTCGCCTTCCTTAGGGCACTTTTATAGTCCCTGTGGTTCTGTTTGTACCCCTCCCAGTGCTTCACACGTTTGGAAGCCGTGGACAGATTGAAGGCCTTCCTGCAAAACTTTCGCAGACCTTTGATCTGCTGGTCCTACCTCTACGCTCCTTAACTATTCAAGCTCGATATAATGCCCTGCAACTTGGACTGTAAACCGGTCCGCCAGTTTCTCCCGATTTTCCGGTGCGCCCGCAGTAAAATTTGGGACGGGAGTTTTTCTAGCCCTTGCCTATATACTTACATGGCAACCTGTATTTCTAATTTTAGTTGTGGGATTCATTTCGCATATCAGTGATCAGAAAAGAAGTGATCCTGAAGAACCCTCCAGTTCCGTATTACCTTTTCCACGTCCTGCGAAAGCAGAGTGACATCTGATACCCCCTGCCAATTTTTGGTGATAACGGTGGGGTCTTCGTCGTGGGCCAGATACTTTGAGGTAAGCTAGAGCTCGTCCCTAAGTTCGGGGAGAAATAAAATGTTTAGTTTGGAGGCAAGCGCCTGGTTTTCCCACTTATCAGTTTAAATTCCGACGACCTTAGTTCACTTATTCTTTGCCCTACTACCCAGGGCTTTGGGCGAGAACAATGTCGGCTGCCTCCGATGACACACGGAGCAGCAAAAAAGGCGAAGCTCGTATACTGCCGTGTAGGTTGATTTGCAGTACCCGCACCATCTTGGCTTCTACAGACAGCCTCGTCTACTGCTGTGGAGTGGTTGCGTCATCTGACATCACCTCCTCCTCCGTGTGACTCCAGAACGCAAAAACAGCCCTCTTCTGAGGATCCGGTTGGTGCAGGTTCACCAACAGGTCGTCCTCCAGGTCAGGCTGCCCCTCCAGCTCGTAGGCGGTAATCGCCGCCTTCGATCGTTAGTGAAAATCCTGATCTCATGGTATCCAACCCGAATTTTATGACCCCCTGAAGTTTTCAGGGCTGGCAGAGACTCATAGTAAAGCTTAAGCACCGCCTTGTAGCTTTCCTCTAATTTGAAAACCCTCCAGTTCTGGGTGGGTTGTTCCGGGTTGAAGAGAGTGATGAACTGTGGGATTCTACCCGGATCCTCTGGTTTCGGCGGCAGCCATACTCTCGCCCTTGGCCTCGACGGTATTATTCTCGTGGACAACAGCACTAGACTAGGCCTCACCTAAACAGCCGGCCGCTGACTTATATAGTGTCGCGGATCTTTCGTCGTCACACGTAACGATCTATATATTTCCAGCCCGCGTCCCTACAGGAGGGCGGTGGTCCAGAACCTTAGCAGAAATGTTTACCATTTCAGCCTTGACCTATATCAATTCGGCCCGTAATATTAGGCCTTATGAAAAAAACTAAGCAATTGCTCTTTTTTAATGCCACACTTTTTACTCGATTTATTCAAACAAATTTAAGTAGAAGGTCTGAAATTTTAAGAAAAAGCGATTGCTTATTTTTTATTTATAAGGCTCATTAGCCTGTCCTCTTGGCTACTCCCTAGGGGGTTCCACGTAAGTGGAACTACGGGCCCCGGGATACCCAGTCAAAGGCTGTCAGTCCTTGAGTCGAGTGGTGGCTCAACTGGCAAAAGTCTTCGGCTCTCGAGGTCTGACCAGAGATTTTATTACACATCGGCCGCTGTGGTGTAGTGGTAAGCAGTGCGCGCTTCCACTCCACACCGCCTGGGTTCAAACGCCGGTCAAAGCAACATCGCAAAAATATAGAAAAAAGGGTTTTTCTTAACAGCGGTCGTCCCTTGGTAGGCAATGGCAAACCTCCGAGTGTATTTCTGCCATGAAAAACATCTTCGCTTAAAAATACAATCGCGGTTCGGTAGGTCCCTCCGGTTGTGTGACAACCATCAAGGCGTACGCCACAAATCGGAGGAGAAGCTCGGCCAAACACTAACATATGTGTAAGCGCCAATCTATTATATTATTATTATAAGTAATATTATGAAAAATAAGAACAGTGGCTTGAATGATAGAAAGCATCTAACCGCTTTGTCAGCTAACCGTTATTAGAGTAAAACCAACTGAGATTTTGCTTTACAGTCTTTCACATCGGACTCGTGTTCTCCAAACACAAAAATTAAAAGCAAGTACGCTCTATATTAAAAGCCGGGGAACCGTTTTTTAATTGCCTTGTTTCAAATAACTCGAAAACCGATTTGGAAAAAAAGTGGGATAGTTGAACGCTCTAATACTTAAGTATATACTACCAGTGGTTCCGCTACCAAAATTTACCAAAATCGTCCAAAAAATTAATAAATTCCCGTAAAAATTAAGCAAATCATTTTAACGCAGCTTAGTCCCATAAGGAACACAACACAGTGCTCTTCAAGCAATTCTTTGTAGGGAGCCACAGACGTGGACACTCGAACAGACACTTGCTTGGAGAGGAGCCCTCGCCGAGGCAAGTCAAAAGGCATCTGTCCGAACTGTAAACCTATATTTCGGCGATTAACATACATTTCACTTAATGTTATTCATTTTGCTGATTCAATTTATATTATTATATAATATTGGAAATTACTGATATGATTGATAAAATATGATACCTGTATATACTTGTGACTCAAGGGCGTTAAAGTATCTTGAAAACACCGCATCGATTGCTGGTTTTGAGCTTTTAGTTTGATCATTTCTATTTGTATATGTTACCGGCCAAACCCGATGTTAGGACAAACTAGTTTTGCCTAGGATAAACTAGATCAGGGGCTTCAGTATTTTTTCGCAGAACACCTTTCCGCGTAGTCGGTCTTCGGCCGCACTTCAAAAAAATAACCCTTACCATCCAACTCCATATACGCAGTCCACAATATTTTTGTTTCCACGTTGGACGCATATATTGGATCTAGGTAGAACTAGTTTAGCCTAGGAAAAACTAGTTTGTCCTAAGATCGGGTTTGGCCGGTAACATATATATTCTAAAATTTAGCCTTTATTTAGGAATATAATCTGTGGTTCTGCTTCATCTGTCGCTAGGTTTACGTTAAAGTCTTGAATACATACAATCCTTTCTTTGCAAAATGGTATTAGTTCGGCATTTCCTCTTATAGCGAATTTCCTCTAAGCATTGAAATGACAAAAAATTTATGCCATTTAAGAAATGCCCCTTTTGAAAATTAACTTAATGACAATTTTTTTTAATGTAATGACACGATAACTTTTTAATGCCAGACTTTTTCATTTGTCATTTTGGATGGAAGTCCAGCATTACTCTCGTCTTCTCTTTTGGTAATTTTGTATTAGCTCTTATCCAGTACTCAATGAACTTAAAGGTTTTTACACAAACTTGCAAGAAGTTGCAGGAAAAATGATCCCGTACTCCAAAATCCTGTAAATGAAAACGATTTTTGGAGAGTTGTGTAAAGAATGAAGTTGCAAGATTTTACCCGATGCTTTTTTTGACGTACTTTTTGCTGTTACTCACTTTTTACTCCCACTTCAGAGAGTGGTTTGACATTTTTACAGGATTTTACACGAAAGTATTAAATCAGAGCTGTTATATCATCCATAAATATGTATATATGGGAAAATCTTTTGAGACGGGGACTTTTCAATTAAGAAAGTTTTCTTTTTCAACATAGTAGCACATTTTTTTTTCATAAATGGTTACTTGTCCACCCAATTGAAGAAAATAACCCGTGCAACTAATATTTTTTAATTGCTACTCTATTTAACTATATCTTCAAAATTGTTTTCTATTAGCCCGGTCAAGTTAGATTTTCAAGGTTGCAGTAACTCGCATAAAGCTGAAATTTGATACAAATGTTACGAACGTCATTATAAATGAAATGTGAAAAGTCCTTATCGATCCCAGATCTGTAAAAAAAAAGTTATTCAAGGTCAAAGGTCACATAAATTGATGTTTACAAATTTTCAGCTAAACCGTAAATCATAAAAATAGGTTAGACAAAAGTGTAGATCATGCAATTATCTCTAAAACCCGTTATGACACTTTTTTTCCTAAGAGCCACCATTTCTGGGATATAACGACTCGATCGATGTCCATTTTGTAATAATTCATTTAACTTAAGGTGGTAGTATAAAAAATCAGTTTGTATGGCGGATGCCACGGGCCCTTTTCCATGAACGCACATTTTTTACATGAGTATAGTATTGATTTCATATATCTCCATACCAAGTTCCAGTACTCCACCACAAATACTTCCAAAGGTATGCAATATCAAAAAATTCCGTTTGTATGGTATGTGCCTCGCCCTTTGTCTATTCGGGTTATATTTTAGGTTGGGCTAAATGACAAAAGTTTGTAAAATTTCATTAAGATCGGTTGAGTGGTAACAAACAAACCTTTCGCGTTTAAACCAGTAAGGATTATCCAGTACTGACAATTAAAATAATTTTTAGCATTTTTTACATAGACCCAAATACACAAACACAAAATATTACACCAGGGCTTATAATTTGTATGCCTTTGATTGGTTGTGCCCAACGAAAAACCAATATTAAGTAAAAAATTACGCACTGAAATTACGCGTTCTCTTAAGAAGATTTTTCATCATAATCATCATCATCATAAGCTGCACATTGTCCTTTAACCTAGGATTCTTCTTCTGAAGAATTGAAGAGGTATATTTTATACCCGTAAATGTAAAATAAGTACCACTCAACGACTTCCACAAGAAAATTCACGTTTTCTATAAAATACGCGGAATTCAGTTACAGTTGTAAGCAGCCTTTTTCTCGCATTTGGTAACTGGCACATTTGTTTAATTCCCGTCATTTTATTCCTCAGAACCTACAAATAAATGTCTGAAAACCACAAGCTTTAGGTCTGACCGCTGAAGAAGTTATAACTTAATAAAAAAATAGATTTTGTGCGACTTACACTAGAAATTTCCTGATTTTCTTGATTTTAGCAAGTACTCTGGTCTATTAAACCGTTAGTTTTGTTTTGAATAACTATTTATTGATTGTTACTAGTGTTGGGCAGTATCGATACCAAAAGTACTCAGAACTGAATTCACAAAAGGATCGACAAAACCCGATTTTTAAAAGTATCGATACTGAGTACTCCAAAGTATTCAGTACTCACAAAAGAACTCGAAAGTACTCTGAACTTAAAAGAACTCGAAAGTACTCAGTACTTAAAAATACTCTGTTCCAATCATCACATTGATGCATGCACTCAGGATCGATTCAAAGTATTAAAGACTCAGTATTAAGTGGCGAATAGATACTGTGACGAAAGTACATACTGAGTTTTATTTGCATTTACCGGTATTCAGAAATGATTGTACTCAATTTGAAGTTCCAATAGTTTTCAAGTACAACCCTTGTACTCAGTAAAGTTCGCTATTTATTTGGATTAATTTTGGATTGATAATTTAATCTGAATAAACTGCTGAGATTTTTTACACTAAACATTGAAATGTTACGAACAAGTGTACGTATAAATATTTAAAGAAAATTACTCATTACTCTCAAAAATACCAGATTTTTAAAAGTATCGATACTAAAGAACTCGATCCTCAAAAGTACTCGATCCTTCCCAACACTAATATTTACACATATAAGTCACGCTACTTTGGTTTTGCCGATTTTGTCAGTTGTGGTAACTTGTAAATAAACCTTTGTTTACAAATCAGCGAAGGAAAAATTTTAATTATAAGTTAAAAATCAGTTTAAATTGTGTTAATTTGCAATTTGTGAGTGATTTTTGAGTTGAAGACTGCGTAAAAACTACTACAATGAAGTGCTGTGTGTTAAATTGCGACAGCCGTCAAGATGCAAGAAGCGTAGATGAAAGTGTAGCGCTGGGACGATTCGCTGCATTTTGTGTATATAGGGCACGGCAAAGCCGTTCCCAAAATGTTTCTTTATTATTATATTAACAGCATTTCCTCAGAAAGATATTGCTTCTGCTCCAAGCAGCCTCCATTAGCAAGTTAACTAATCAATCCCGGTGAAATGCTGCCGCAGTTTTCTGCATCAGCCTTAATTGCAATGCAATGGAGTGCACTAAAACGTTTTCTGAAGCAGCCTCAATTGCAAAGCAATGGAGTGCACTAAAACATTACCTATTCTCTAAATGATTAGATGAAAAATGCAATATTTTCGCATTTAGCAAAATGAAAACACGTTTTTCGCTGTAAAGTGAACTGTTTTGGCAGTTTCAACTCGTTCTTCTTTTCGCTTATTCTTTGTTTACTTGTGGTACACAAATGTCAACGGCCAGGACGGCGCAATCTTGTATTCTATCATTCTTGCATATAACTATTATTAACGAAGGTATAGAAACCGCACTTGGCAGTGCAGCTGCCAGTACGCAAAATGTCCCCGTCTCAAAAGATTTTCCCATATTCATACATATGTATGTTCATCAATTACACTGGATCACAAATTTTAGTTTGGTTTTTGTTCTCCAGATACCACTATCCAATTTCTATGAAAAATTGCTCGGTGATTCCGAAAATCGAGTCCATGGATACGTGTTCGATATATTTTCAATTTACCGTTATTCAGCTTAAAACAAAAAGTGGTTTCACTTAATCACGCATATCTTACGAACCAATTTATAAGCAGTTCGAAAAAAAGAACGTTCGGAAATATTCATCATCAAACAAATTTTTTGAAACGACGTAAAAAAAATCATCAATTGCACCCTGCGAATTTACTATGAGCAGGAAAGAAAGTTACTCATACGCCACGTACACCTGAGTAACATGCTTCTCTGCTCACATTTCATATAAAAAAGCTTTGCGTATTATCATTTGAGCACTCATTACTTCTTTATTTATCCCTCGCTTTCCTTCGTTAGTAACTTGATTTTTTTTTAGCAGAACAGGCTTTAGAACAAATGCAAAAATTTGGCACAGAACCGGTTTTTTTTCTAATTTTTCTTCTGTTAAAGTTTGACTTTTTTTGATATTTTTTTTCATTAAAAATATATTTTTGCAGTCAGAAAAAAATATTTTATGATGCATTTCCAAACGTTTTTTGCAGTTTGCTTTTAATCAGGTTTTAAACAAATTAGTATAGAATTAACAATAACAATCGCGCCGTCAAGTTTAAGTAGAGGCAAATCAGCTGCACTTGATAGTAGCAGATTGAATAAGGAAATAAATTAGCAACAAGAATTTACGCGGTGGGGCGTAGCTCAGTGGTTAGTGCTTCTGACTTTGCACATCGATGATGCGGGTTCGATCCCCGCTGAAGTCTAGAAAAAGAAGTCTGATGAGGAGATGTGGAGATCTCTGAAATAGCAGCTATAACTTCTACCACTTAGGGCTGGTTTCTCCAACTCAACCTAGTTAAGTCAATTTTCTTGACTTAGTCAAGAATAAGCTGTGTAAAACGTAGGCTAACTTTTGACATAAGTCCAAAAAGTGGCTAAACTAAGTTAAGTTGAGTTGGACAAACCAGCCCTTAGACTTTGTTGCTTTTTCCCGTTTTTCCTAATAAACATAATCGTGGTACAGAGCTCAATAACAATATTAAAAGAAATTAAATATTTTTTGCTGCCATTCACATGCTATGATGCCCTTCGAAATTTTCTGCTGGGCTATGCGTTACAGCTTCAAAAATTATACCCCTACCGAAACCAAAGATTTATTTATATTAGAGTGGTCCAAAAAAATAAAGTCGGAGTTTTAATGCCGCCACCCCCTAGGATTGATCTATATCGAAAAAAATATACCCCTATTTTTTATTTTGACATCAAAAAATATTTAGGGAGTGCTCAAAGCGCTCTAAGTTTTCCATGTATGGAGAAAACACAATTTTTCGTAGAAATGGTATAAAACTCTTGAAAATCAACATTTTTCGACCGGAAAACTGTGGTTCTCTTCAGGAGCCTTCCAGTATTAATATTCAATTATTTATTTAACCATTTTTTATGATTAAAGATTTTTTCCCCGCATTGCATTTTCTAAGGGCTTTGGAGGACCTATAAAATATAGTTACCATGAAAATATTGTTAAAGAAACAATTGAGTATTATTACTGGGAATCTCCTGAAGATAAGTAAAGTTCTCCGATCGAAAAATATTGATTTTCAAGAATTCTACACTATTTCTACAAAAATATGTTTTTTCTCCATATAAAACACATGGAACACCTTGTGCGCTTTGAGCACTACCTAAATTATTTTTTATTTCAAAATATAAAAATATGGGTATTTTTTTTCGGTATATAACAATCCTAGGGGGTGGCGGCATTAAAAATCCTACCTTATTTTTTTACATACATTTTTGGAGCACTTTAGTGCACATATACACATCAATAGGTAAGCGTCCAAGTTGAAAGCTTAGGGCACTTCAGCATCGTTCGTCTGCTTTTTTTGAACCGACTTCCAAAAAAGGAAGAGGTTATCAGTTCGTCGGAATAATTTTTTTTTTTTTCACATCAACCGATTTCAATAATTCTTTTTGCAACGGAAAGGTAGTGTCTCAGAGGTGGTTCCATACTAATTTGGTTTAGATCCGATCATATATAGATATATATATATTTTTTTTAAGTCGGTTTTTTTTGCTAAAAATTACTTGTTATCTTCTTAATTTTCATTTTGAACGGAGCAGCGAAAGGTTTTTTTGCAGCAATAATTTGCTATTTTTTGCTCTTGGCTTTTATTATTTCGTTTTCTGCTGCTGCCGCGGCTTTGACTGTTCTGCTTGACCTTTAAGAGGCATCCGTGGACAATTTTTAATATTGTATGCTCTTTAATTTACATAGAAAAAGGAATAAATATGTATGTACATTAGACTGCATCAAAAAAAAAATGTTCCGGTCTTTCCGCCAGGATTGCAAAACTTATTATATTTTAAGACGTCCACCAAAATATTTCAGAAAACTATTAAGATTTAAGTGAGCTGGGTCGATTTGACATATGTTTGTATGTGTCTAAATGCGTATAGTACTTCCCTGTCGGAATAGGCCAGACGCCTCAAAAACCAATTGAAAACGTAGTTAGAAATAAATTACTCTGGTTCGGACCGACATCAAAAACATGATTTCGTTGCTAAAACCGGGTTTCGACCAAATTTTTTTTTCGTCCATGAAAATCTGTCAAACGAAAACCAGTTTTTGCTGAAAACTACTTGAAAACTCACGTTTCACTAATTTCAATCGTTGTCTGCACTAGTTTTTTCGATGTATTTGACGAAATGGAAGTCATATTTTATCATCCTTAGGGCCGGTTACTCAATGTCTGGTTAACACTAATCTGCGGTTAAACATCGTTATCGACGTCTTCGACTCCATGCATATAACAGGGAGTCGGTAACGTCGATAACGATGTTTAACCGCAGATTAGTGTTAACCAGACATTGAGTAAACGGCCCTTAATATGCCAGTTGGAATTCAGTGTTAATTGGCTGGCCAAATTAAATCTGTCATATTATAAAGTCGAGATTTTTTGTACGCGCTAATCTCGAAAACTACTGAACGAATTTGGACGAGATTTTCTGCAATATTCTCTGAATGCATCGACAGGAGAGTGACTATTGGAATTCTTATAGGGTTGCAACCTGCCTAAATTACAATAACATCCGCACCATTCGTTGGATTACAAAAACTGAGACGCCACATGATAGGGATTGGCCTCTAGATATGCAGTATTTTTATTTTTTTGAATAGGGTTGCTGGTGATAGGTAATAAGATCAACGGAAATAAGGTCAATTGACTTTATTTCCCACCCTGGTGCGAAATAAAGTCAATTGACATTATTACTATTTTAAAAACGAAATAAAATCCATTGACATTATTTCTCGCGCTCGAGCCCCGCGTACCCCGCGCGACCGGCGCGCACACCACGTCACGCCCCGGCAACCCTTCTCCGTCTCACGCCGTGCTGTAACGCAGGTAGATTTATTTTTTGTATACGTTGAAATAAAATTTGTATATATTTTCAGCATCGAGGGCTTATATTCAATAAAATACCCTCTATCTGCAAACTTTTCACAAAGATGAGATTCTGATATAAAAATCCACCTAAGATTTAACCGTCATCAGTGATATTAATGCTACCTTATATAACGACGGGTAATAAGTCCCAGATGGTTTCTAAAATCACAAATTAGTTTTTGTGCAAATTGCAGATAGAGGGTATTAATGAGTTCAAGCCCTCGATATTTCACATTTTTATATTTGTAAGTTATTAGAAGCAGGCATGCCAACTTGGCTTAAACCGTGCCATTTGTCCCTATTTTACTTCAAATGGCACTTAATTTTTCAATTTGGCACATTTCAATACATTTTTGTGAAATCCTTTGCGTGCACTTCTTTTTCTCAACTAAAATTTTCTAATTTATAAAGGCTATTCAACTGGTTTATCTTATTTTATCATTGCACTTTTGTTTGGAAAATGTAGCTTTATTTTATTGCTAAATGTGAATAATTAAAAGGAATGACACCTTTTTTTGCACATTTTGGCCCTTTTTTATCCTCAATATGGCACCTCATAACTAAGGATAGTTGGCAGCCCTGATTGGAAGATTTCTGCTGTGTTTTGGGGCAACAGCTTGTCTGCAGTAAAAAAGCATATAATTTGTGTTTCAAAAGTGTGTGAAAACCAATCAATTCACTTATATGATCTCGGTTCCGATATTAAATAATCAATAATTGTTTATACCAGCATTTTGGCACATTGGCTCGTTGAATGTGCCATCTAATAAATAGTATCGTCATTGTCCTTAGCTGCTTTTAAATGATGTCGTCACAAATTGCTGGCGGAGACATGAATACAGTGTAAGAAAATTCTTTTTCTATAATTGTTTCCTTATAGAAAAGTTGGTTTCTTTTCCACCTTAGACATTCCGAATTCGTTCAAAATATGCTAATTTAAAACACAGAATTCTTTCAGTGCTCCTCCGGGGTTTTTGGGCATGGACTGTTTCTTGAATTTAATAGCGTTCGCTTTATTTTTGTGGAAACGAAACATGTTTTGCAAGGTATGGATCATTTCTACACTCTTTCTTCAAATATTTCACGTATTCCAGCTGTGCGCAGGCGTTTGGTTTTTCGCATCGTGTCTTTACATATTCGTAATTTAAATTTTTTTAATAAAATCAAATGGTGCTAGTTCATGATTGTGTGTGGATTAATATCACAACACTGAGGATTTGGCAATAACCTTTTTCATCTATTAAAAAACAACACTTACGGGGCAATGTTTATTGTAAGAACAACATTTTTTTTCTATGAATCGTCATACTTTAAGCATTGTTGACGCTATTTCCATTTGAATGAGGAAATAGCGTCAATGAATTTATTTCCAATTTTTGTTGACCCAAACGACTTCACCAGAGCGACGTCGTATCGACGTCGTCTTGCCTTGTGAGAAATTGGGTAGTAACGTACAATATAGTTTATTTTCGTACCCTGATCATAATTCGTTTGTGTTGTTTCTAACTATACTCGACCGGTAGATTCGTGTGGTGTGATACACATTGTTTGAGCGTACCTGCAAGCGAAGCAGACACGTCACCTGAGTTAGCAGTAAAATCAGCGAAAAAGAGACTGACACACAAAATGACGTCTCTAGGACACCTGGAGCCATTTGATTTGGATCACCCACAAAATTGGCCAACTTACTACGCCAAATTCGAGTTATACTTGCTGGCCAATGACGTGCAGGGGACTGATCGTCAAAAGACTATATTTTTGACTTTAGCTGGTGCATCACTCTACGATCTCCTGTCGTCATTGGCATCGCCAAAGCAGGTAAGCGAATTAAGCATACTGGAAATTAAGACAATCCTAACCAATCACTTTTCTCCTCGCTCATCCGAAATCACGGCATACTACAAATTTCATAAACGCGACCAACATCCGAACGAGAGTTTCCCTGAGTATGTTGCACCGTTGCGTAAATTAGCAGTGGACTGCAATTTTGGTACTGCTCTTGACCGCTGCGTGATCGTCTAGTTTGTGGTCTCCGTGATGAATCTGTACAACGTAGTCTTCTTGCCGAATGAGATTTAAACCTACAAAGGGTCATCGATAGAGTCACCACCGCCGAATCGGCTTCAAAAACGCTTTGGAATTACGTCGAACTGAGCAAGTACACCAAGTTTCCAAGCGGGAGGGCGGCACCAATCATCAGCTAAAGAAGACAACACACGAAACAGTCTGCTCTGCGTGTGGCAAGAAGGGCCATCTGCAACGTGTCTGTCGCTCATCGTGCGCAGCCTCACAGAAGTCAATAACCTCATCACATAAAAAATCAAAAAAGCAGTGTATAAACCAAATTTTGCCATTAGTAGATTTGAAGAAAGCAACCACAATCGTCATTAATGGGCGTCCTTGTCGATTTGAAGTCGACTCAGGACCCAACTTTACAATTATGTCCTCTCGGATATATCAGCACATTTGGCCCGATGCACATCCCACAGTGCACAGATGCGACCTGAACCTTATGGATTTTCAACACAACCATATTCCTGTTATAGGTGTGATCGACGTAGACATATGCTATCAAACACGGCGAATCAATGGTTTACCACTAGTGATCGTTGACGGTATCAGGACCAACGTGCTAGGGTGCAACTGGTTTACACCTATTGGCATCAGTATACAAGGTGTTAATGTTGTTAATACAATCAGCTCACTTCAAGATGTGCTGATAAAAATTAATCACTTGTTTTCAAAAGAGCTGGGCTGTGTAAAGGATAACCCCATCTCGCTTAAACTCGATCCAACGGTTCAGCCCATTCGACATCCTCCTCGGACCAAAGGTCTCGTCGAAGCAGAATTAGATCGTTTATACCTCCAAGGAATCCTAGAACCGGTTGAGTATTCGGGCTGGGCTACACCAATTGTACCCGTGCTTAAGGCAGACGGCTCAATTCGTATTTGTGGTGATTATAAATCAACGTTGAACAAGGCACTTAAGCCACACAATTTTCGAATTCCTGCTATAAATACGCTCCTCTCAGGCATATCAACAATTACCAGTAGACGAGAAGTCGTCACTTTTGCAGACAATCGTCACCCATTAAGCAGCTTTTCGAGTAACCAGATAACAATTCGGAATTTGATCGGCCCCGGAATTTTTCAATATTTCATCGAAATATTACTGCGAGGCATTACAGGGGTATTACCATATTTCGATGACATCGTGGTAATGGGGAAGATGTATGCATTCTTCACTCGTCGAAACGAAATCTCATCCATGAAGGGCTGTTTATTGTGGGGTAATAGAACGATTATTCCTCCAGGTTGCCGTCGCCTAATCCTCGAATCGTTACATAGTGGTCATCCGGGTATCGTTCGAATGAAAGCGTTAGCGCGAAGCTATGTCTGGTGGCCCAACATGGAGTCGGAGGTAGAAGACACCATCAAACAGTGTGTACCTTGCCAAAAAAATCGGCACGAGAATGCGCATGCACCAATTCACTGATGGGAAACCGCAAAGACTCCATGGTCCCGCATTCACATAGATTTTGCCGGCCCTTTTCTAGGCCATCTGTTTTTTATTGTCGTTGATTGATTTTATAAATGGCTCGGAAGTATTTTTGGTAAAGTCAACCTCAACGCAATCGGCTATCAAATCGCTCCGGACACTATTTGCTAAACATGGTTTGCCCGATACAATAGTGTCGGATAATGGATCAGCGTTCACTTCTGAAGAATTCAAATCGTTTGCGGACAATAACCTTATTCGTCACGTTCGTTGCGCTGGTTGCGTTGGTATTTAAAGAAAATGCCTACGAATACAAATCTGGAACTGCAGTTATCGCGATTCCTCTTTACCCAACACATAACACCCCATACAACAACAGGGCGTACTCCTGCCGAGCTATTATTCAACCGCCAACTAAAAACGTATTTCGACAAAATTCATCCACACGAGTTATCGTCTGATTCTTTGGATACGAAGTGCGATAGAGCATTTAAAAAATGGAGATCCAGTTTGGATACGGAACTATGCATCTAGCCCGAAATGGATAACTGGATTCGTAACATCCCAAACTGGTCCAATTTCATATACTGTACAGCTGGAAAGTGGGAAAATTGTAAAGCGACACCTAGATCAAATCCGGGAGCGCCATATTCCCCAGAGTTCCTCGTTACCCGATACGTCGTTTACATGTGAATTAGGAGCAACGGGGTCTTCAGCACATGCAGAGTCGAATGAGTCACATCAATCAACCTCACCTGACGTCTCACCGAATTTACATCCTTCCTCAACGTTGCCGACAGAGACTCCACCGTCAGCAGAATCAACATCCAGTCCAGCCTCCAATGCGTCTGGTCTCCGGCGGTCCCAAAGGTCCAAGCGGTCTCCAGAGTTGTACGATGCAACTGGGCGTTAAGGAGTGTTGTGTATGGAGTGAATACCCACACTGCTGAGTTCATTACCGGTTCATCTTTAGTAGGAATACGTACACGGCCTATGTTTTTTGTCTCGAAGGCATGCACACACACACACTCCGCGGACGAGTAGGTAGAGGACTGTTACTTTGGCAATGATTATTCGGCATGCAGAATTCACGGACACGGTTGAAGTTGATTAATCAGTAATGTATAGTTAAGAAGATAAACTCACAAAGAATAAAGCATAATTGAAGTTTAGCATATTGTCATATAAAGTCTTTTTATCCTTCGGGATATAAGAACAGGGCGTAAGCTTCCTTTACATCTTATTAAAAATATTCCATCATGTACTGTCTTTATCAGAGACCGAAAATATCTGGTCCACATTAAACACATTCTAACTTTTCCTATCATTTAACGATTATTTTTTACTTTTTGTGTTATATCACTGTGAAAGCGTTTTATGCGAGGGAGCTTACGGTTAATGACTGTGAGAAATGGAATCGCTAACGAAAATAAAGGCCCAACGAAGTTATTTTTGCAATTTATTTATTTTTTTTTGCTGAAAAGGTGAGTTATTAAATTTAATTATGGTGTAGAGAAAATATATTATGAAAATGCATGAGTAACATTAAACGGTTAATTTCTGTTTTATGTAAAATTCAATTTATTAATTTTCAAGTGCGCGCTACAACATTATTGCTTAGAGTCAAAACTAACAATGATCAGTTTTAAGTGAGAGACTAACACCCCTATTCTGCAACTCTGTCGTATTCGGATTTTGCTACGAATCGTAGAAATAGTATGCTGCAATCCGAATCGTATTTTCGAATTTTCGAAATTCGTAACAATGACATGCCCAAAAACGAACGAGTAAGCTTTTTGTACGAAAACAATTCTGTGTCGGAGGCGAAATAAAAGATGTAAATCAATGTGTGTTTGCCAGAAATATTGGTGGTGTTCATTTAAACAGATATATATTTCGCATATACGTATATTTTTATCCACTGTTTTATATATACAAGCAAATAAGAATTTTTGTTGCCCCTTATCGAGAAACTTGGGTCCGGGTTAGTTATTTGTACAACGATTTTCTGTTGTTGTGTCCAAACGCATAGCCCGAACCCAAAAACTTTAACATACACGTGTAATCAAAGGATTCACATTTTTTTTAAGATAAATGTTTCAAATTTTCTACCACTAGCTTATTAATAAACTCGGTTTGCAATATGCACTTTTTTGCAAATTTCGACGTGGGTTCTGCGCAAAAATACTGTGGACGGGGTAGCCGGAGTGATATGCACAAGAAATGTTGTATACCTTTGACATGCGGAAGCCCCTCTTCCCCGCAACACAGAAAGGAGAATTCTACTTAGTAAGGGTTATAATCCCTAAGCGCGCCCGAAGGCAGAAGCAAGCGCAACAGGTGGTGGACCTAACAAAGTGCATGTTTTCAATGGCTTGGAAGAAGCTGTTTTGCATTAACTGGATTGATAACCAGATCTTCAGGCATAGGATGAGTTCTGGCTTGTGGTTCAACAATTCAACCAGATGCGCCCATGGTTACTATGCCCGGCAGCTCCGCATACCTTTGTGAGTCCATTGCCATAGCGCGCTCTTACTCCGCTGCTATAACTGCAAATGCATCAGAATCCATAATTTTCCTCAAAATATTGAAAGTCAATAAATTTTTCTATAAACAAGCACATGATGAATGATTTTTTAATTCCTTTCCACTTTATTTTCCTTCATTCAGCTATCTTTGAAAAACAACTCATAGCTGGCAATGCTGCACATGTTTCCGCAATTACGAATTACGAAAATTCGGGTTCTAGAATAAGGAGTTAAGTTCGTAACTATACGATCCAAAATGCTTTTAGCTACAATTTTTATAGTGCTCTACATGTTTATTATTGAGAAATAAGAGAGGCATAATGTCACTCACTCACTCAAAATAAACTATAAAGAATAGAAAGTAAAACTGTTTTTATTCACTCAAATGGTCACCGTTATAATCTTTACACGCTGAAACTTTTTTATCACTACGCACTATTCAGCGATTAATTTTCGGCCCATCTTCTTGAAGCAAACTACCGAAGTTCTTCACTCAGTATTTGTAACATACCTACTTGGATACCTTTGCATTCTAAAGTAGTTAATCAAAGAAGCAAGTTGAATTTCCTAGGGGAGTTCAAGTAGTTAATCAAAGAAGCAAGTTGAATTTCTTAGGGGAGTTCAAGATGGCGATTAGAGCAAGATGAACGCGAACGTTTAACACCTTTCTTTATTGCAGCATGTAGCAAATTAGCCATGTGTTGAAGCGATATAAATATACTGACCCGAATAAATTAGAAAATTGAATGAAAAAATTAGAGCAATAGCCGCATTTAAAAATGTCTAATTCACAATAGTACATAAAATCATATGAAAATTAATAATAATAATAATAGATTGGCGCTTACACATATGTTAGTGTTTGGCCGAGCTTCTCCTCCGATTTGTGGCGTGCGGCTTGATGTTGTCACACAAAGCGGAGGGACCTACAGTTTTACGCCGACTCCGAACGGCGATTGTATTTTTATGAGAAGCTGTTTTTCATGGCAGAAAAACACTCGGAGGTTTGCCTTTGCCTACCGAGGGACGACCGCTGTTAAGAAAAAAACTTTTTTCTATATTTTTTTTGCGATGTTGCTTTGACCAGGGTTTGAACCCAGGTGCAGCGGAGTGGAAGCGCGCACTGCTTACCACTACACCACAGCGGCCGACAGAAAATTAGGGATGGCAAAATCATCGATATTTAAAAATTAGCAAAATTGTAAAATTTGGTAGATTTTAAGCTTACGGTGGTAGATGTGGTAGCAAAAAATATAGTATATCTACCACAAAAGTGCTGCCACCGCATGGCCGTGACGTTGACGTTGCTTCTCTCTCTCCCTCTATCAACAGCAAATTGGATATGTTTCTACGCACTTCGACGGTACCCTGCGTACATGTTCGGTGGTAACCGCGCTCTAGCACTTATTTTTTCTCTTCCAGCGATAAGTTTCCGGAACCAACAGCAACGGAAATTAAACGCAAATTACTCCTTCCCACTGAAACGAGCACACATCTACAAAAAATATACCACCTGTTCTGTTTTGTGGGTTATTTTTTCTCTTAAATAGTGACGGTTATTTTGGGCACTTTCAAAGTGGAGAGGGTTATTTTCGACCTCTGATTAGTTCTCTTGTTTACACTGTTTTTGCATCTAATAGTGCAGTCGCCAATGCACTGCAATGCAATGCTAACACAAAACTGAATGTTGTCGTTCTTAAGAAGGTTGCTGTTCGTAATCTAGTCAAAAAAGACGCCTCAATGGATGATTTAGAACATGTTAATTTCAAACTAGCTGTCGCGGGGGATTTGTTTCCTAAGTTGCTTAAGCCTGAGATCTGGCCGGAAAACGTCACTGTTCGCCCCTTTTTTTCAACGAATAGGAGATCAGCCAGTACCAACCTAGTTCCTCGCCATTTGGGGAATAATTTTAAAATATATTTTCAAAACTTCTCCGGAATGCGTACAAAAGCAAGTATGTTTCATAGATTAAGTTCGCCCTTAGACTACGATGCTTTCATTATAATCGAGAGCTGGCTGAATCCCCACTCCTATGGCACGGAATTTTTGGACCCAAGTCTGTATAATGTATTTTGGCAAGATAGAGGTGAATCTAAAACTGGCCGTTGCAGAGGAAACGGAGTTTTAATTGCTGTCCAGCATAAATACAACTCGTCCTTAGTCCAACTACAGCACTCGGATACTATCCTCGACTGTATTAGTGTGAAAGGCTTGTCTGGGGGACCTTTACTGTGGGCATCATACAGTCCGCCGAATAGTAGCAGCTCTATTTACAAATCTCACATAGGTAATGTCGTATCTCTTACAGGCTAACCTAATATTCACGCACGCCGCCAATTTATTGTCAAAAATTTCTCATGCACCTGCAACTTGTATGAGATCAACCGAAATTGAATGGCGTGCGTATGAAGCTAACTCAATTTCCAATTTTTGTTCTGCGTGACATTTTGATTTGACGTTTCGCTCAATGAAATCAAATGCAAACGCATGCAAGTCAATTTCGGGTGACGCAAAAAAACAAATTCGACGGCATGCGTACCAAAACGCAAGCCGCGAATATTAGGTTAGCCTGTTAGTTCCAGAAAATTCGATCAACATCTAAGTGTGCTAGGTGATTTCAATTTGAGCTCTGTATTATGGCGTAAATTTAACAACTCATTAGGGCTAACCCCTGTAAGCGCATCAAACGAAAGTAATATGTATACGATAGAGAGTCTCCTAAGTATTGGATTATAAGAAATAAACAGTTATTTTAACAAGCTAAATCGTCTTTTAGATTTGATGCTCTTAACAGTAATTTAAACTACCAGTTAACTGAGTGCAACTCGCCTATATCCATAGGTAATGCCCACCACATTCATCTAGTGTTAAGTCTACATTCCTTTGAATTCTATACTGCTCCATTTGATGGTCTCAGACCGACGTTTAATTATAACCTCTGCGACTTTGAGCATTTGAACTTAGTTTTAATTGGGCGTACCTGGACCAAACTTCTCGCAAATTTAGATACTTTAAGTGCTTTTAAAACTTTTAAATCTTATGTTTATGAGTTGTGCTTAGATCTCATTCCTAATTTTCCCAGGAAGGCCTACACTTCGCCCTGGTATACAAAAGAACTAAAGCATTTACAAATTCGAAAAAACCAATTCTATAAGAAATATAAAACTTCCAACTCGTCTGCTTACTACGATGTATACAAATTTTATATGGAAAAGTTTAATTACCTCGACAAATATCTTTATAAAAGGTATATAAGTATTCAAGAAGCTAATATCAAAAACAATTATAAGGCGTTTTGGAGCTATATTAAGTCCAAGAAAGTTACTTCGAACATACCTTCATCGGTTTTCTACAAAGAAAAGCTCGCGAATACCCCTGAAGAGGCGGCAAATCTATTTACTGAGAACTTTTGCTTAAATTTCGCGGCCGATTTGGACCATGACAGCAGTCCCATCTGCAGTTGTGTTTCCAACTCTACCTTATCATTTGGGTCAGTTACTCTGTCGGCGGAAGATGTTGAAAAGCGTATTCAGTCTTTAAAAATCCCTAAATAAATGAATCTTGACGGCTTTTCCGCTGCTAGTTTAAAAAATTTCCCGCCCTAATGGAACCCTTCTCGATAATTTTTAATAAGTCTCTGTCCAATGGGCAGTTTATTAATGATTGGAAAAGGGCTTCTATAACCTCAATTTTTAAAAGTGGCAATAAGAATGGCGGTAGAAATTATCGACAGATTTCGAAATTGTCCACTGTCTCTATAATCTTCGAATGCGTTATCATAGCAAAGTTGTCATTCTCAGTCGGTAGCTTGATATGCACAAACCAACATGGATTCACCAGTGGCCGGTCAACTGTATCCAATCTTGTAGTTTTTACTGCAGACTGCTTTGCAGTCTTTCAGGATGGACATCAGGTTGATGCGATCTATACAGACTTCTCTAAAGCCTACGATAGGGTTTTCCATAAAATCTTAGTGGCTAAATTATCTGATATAGGCTTTCACTCCACTTTTTTGCGGTGTGTTTGCTCTTATTTAGATAACAGACAGTGCGTAGTCGCCTTTGACAACGTATCTTCACAACCCTTCGTCGCGCAGTCAGGCGTCCCCAGGGTAGTATACTGGGGCCTTTGCTATTTACATTATTTATTAATGACCTCAAAATCTACTCTACGATTAGAAACTTGCAGGACTCCTGTTTACAACGGAATCGGATTTTTCTGAATGCAAAAAAGTGTTTTCATTCCACATTCACTAGAAAATATAGCCCGTTACGAACTAGTTATAAAATTTCTGGCTCAACCCTCGATCATGTTACACACTTCAAAGATCTGGGTGTATATTTTGATTCCAAACTTCGATTTACCACCCACGTCAACTATGTTGTTTCGAAATCGTACGCTAGGTTAGCTTCTGTAAAGCGTAAGTGTTCAGCTTTCTCGGATCCGTTCACGCTGAAGATGCTATGTACTACATTAGTAAGATCTAGGATTGATTACGCAGCCTTCATTTGGAGACCGCATCACGTTGCTCATATTAACCGTATAGAGGGAGTCCAAAAAATATTTATTAAGTTTGCACTCCGTTCTTTAAACTTTACTGATCCTATACCTCCCTACGAATCCCGTTGTCACCTTTTATCCCTGAAACTTTACAGTCCAGATCTTCCTTTCTCTCTTGCAGCTTTGTATTATTTATACAGTTGACTGCCCTGCCGTACTGGAGAAAATTAACTTCTCTATTCCCGCGCGGAATCTCCGACACGTCCCTTTTGTTTTACACTTAGTTTCCTTAATTTTATTGCCTTTAATTTACTCCCATGCCACTCTGTCTCTCTCTGTCTGTCTCTGTCTCTACTCTGTCTGGATTAAATAATATTTTTAACTTGGACCGTCTTTGTCGCCTTGAGCTGTCCGGACTCCGGAGCCTACCGTATAATTATTTTAGCTAGTTCCTAAGCAATTCCTTTCTGTAGTCAATAAGAAATTAAAGTTTAATCTACACACAATATAAATGAAAGTCGAGATTCTTTTTACTGAACGTATTTCGACGAGATTTTCCCTAGTACACTCTGTATCGATAGGAGAGTGACCTTTTTTTACTGAGAATTTTAATAGGGTTGCAACCTGTCTAAAAAGCTATAACATCCACACCGTTCGTTGGATTACAAAAAAGTGAGATGTCAAATGAAAGCGATTGGACTCTGGAAAAGCACGAATGTCTTATTTTGTGAATAGGGTTGCCAACTGTTAAGAAAATAACTATATTCAATTATAATAAGCGTAGGCATCAGTTCTGCACCATCACTGTCAAATGAAAAGACTTATGGTCTGATTATGCATACTTCGCATAACTCCGCCTACTTCGCATAAACTTCAAAGTGTAATTTCGTATGTACTTTGTATGTATTTTGTATGTATTCCATTACCCAGAAATTAGCAGAACTTTTAAAAACATAGCGATCTGTTGAATTTAGATTTTGCTTCACATTTTCTTAAGTCACACTTTTAGTGCACTGGTACAAATGGTTGTGCGAAGTTATGCGAAGTATGTATAATCAGACCCTTAGCCTCTAGATATGTAGATAATAATGTATTATTTTTCTGAGTAGGGTTGCCACCTGTTTAAAATATATAAGATCTTCACCGTTCATTGGATTACAAAAAATAAGGTGTCAAATGAAAGGAATTGCCTCTAGATAAGCACAAATCTTTTATTTTATTTTTTTAAGTAGGGTTGCCACCTGTTAAGAAAATTACTTTCTTCAATCTTAATAAGCGAAGGTGTCAGTTGCGCACCATCACCGTCAAACGAAAATACTTAGCCTCTTGATGTGAAAAATATTTTATATTTCTTAGTAGTGTTGCCACCTATGTTAAAATTATAGATCTTCACTGTTTGTTGGATAACAAAATGAGATACAAAATGAAAGGGCAGGGCCTTCGTATGCACAAAAACTTTATTTTTAAGTAGGGTTGCCAGCTATTTAAAATTGTTATCTTATCCTTACGTAGTATAAAGTAAAGTCGAAATTTGTTTACCACGCTTATCTCGAAAACTATTGAACGAATTTTCTTTTATATATTCTGTATCGATAGGGGTATTATCTTTAGTGCTTAAGCCTAAAAACTTATAAGATCCTTGCATTGAATTACCAAAAGTGAGATATTAAATGAAAACGATTGGCGTCTAAACCAGAGTTGCCACTTTGGTAAATTATTACCAAAATTGGTAGAAAAAATTTGGGTTGGTAAAGAGGTAAATGTTTGTTCATTTTGGTAGATTTCTGTTGAAGTATTTTCATTGAAAAACAAATAAAACTTTTCGTTCCCCTTTATTTTTCGTAGTATTTTTTTTGTTATAAATTACTTTCCAAAAGTGTAGTCTTCTTTATTGCCTTAGTTTTCAAACGCTTTATTGCACACTTTTGTTTATGTACATTAGAGTGGTTCATAAAAACATTCTTTTTGGAAATTCATAAACGCTACATCAAAATATTGTTATTTGTGATAAAAAAATATACACATATTTTTTTATTTTGAAAAAAGTCGGTTTTTTATATAAACGCTGATCTTCCAAATTTTTTTATTTTCATGACATGTTAAAACGCAGCTACAAATGTGGTTTTTACATATAATTACTCTGGTATAATTGGGGAACATTCCCTTATTTACATACCTGCCTTGGACAGTTAGAATGGGCCTAGTTCCCGAAAGTATACTCTCGAAAAGAGACTACTAAAACTTAAACGTTGATACTGCACGATTTACGCATTGTAATGGGTTGGAACTTGTTACCAAGGGGTTTCTGGGGTTGCTAGTTAGGAATATGAAGCCAGGTTTTCAAAATTCCAAGGGGCGGATCCAAAATGGCGGCCCACTTAAAAAAAAGATTGGATTTGTTTGAAACTCTTAACCGCCATTTTGAATTTTGAAAATCTATTTTCATATTCCTAATTAGATTCGTAATCAGCAACCCCAGAAACCCGCTGGAAACGAGTTCCAATCCTTGACAATGCTTAAAAAGTTTAGTACCAATGTTTTAATTTTAGTAATTCCTTTTTAAATATCATCGCCATATTGGATTCGCCATTTTGAATATAAACAAATTTACTTCCGATTCGTAATCAGCGGTCCCAAAAACTCCCTGATTCCGGGTTTCGAACAAATGCAATCATATATCGATAAAAGGTGAACATATCGTGATCCATTCGACACTCATTTTACCGAAATTTTGAGGAGCTTTTGATTGCCTAAATATTTGAAACGATTCTATAAATAAAAAAAATTGGACAGGAATGTAATTACACATTTTGAATGTTCGCAAAAAAAAAAATAAAAAAAATTCACTGCAGTTTTTATAAATGGCAATTGTTAAATGAAAAAACCACAAAAGACCGACAGCAAAAAAATCAACGGCAACGACACTCTGATGGCTATACTAAAATTCCATGGACTATAAAACTACAGGCCGAAAATTCAGATTACAGAAGCTGAGATTTAGATGAAAACTTTTAGAATAATTCTAAATGTTGTATATAGCTTCAATCCTTGATTTTTATGGGTTTTATAAAATCGCAAACAATATCCTTATACAAACAAATATAGCCAAAAAAAAAATTACTTGAACAACATTGTGAATACTAAAAAAAATCAAAAAGGGATTTTTTGAGTCACTTTATTTGTCTACAATAAATCCAGTTGAAGTTTTTTTTTCAAATGATGAAGTTTCGTTGTTGCCTTTAGCTTCATCACTTTCGCTTTTGGTTGAAGGAAACGGAGAATATGTCATTAATATGATCTCAAATACCCTATCAATAGTTAAATAAAAAGTTTCTTAATAAAAAATTTTAAATTCTATGGAAATAGAACAAAATTATGGTTTTTATTAAAATAGCTAAAAAAAAGTTATCGGTAGATATTTTCCAGATTTGGTAAATTTTTTTCAAGTGGCTGGTAAATATTTTTTAGTCAATGGCAACCCTGGTCTAGACTCTGGATCCAGTGTTGCCAACTTTTGATTTTCAAAAAGCGTTTTACCACACTAAAAGCACCAAATGGTTTTGAATCAATGGATGCTTTTTTTCATAACAATTTGTATGTATTTAACAAAAACAAAAAATTAACAATATTTACAAGAATGCATACATAAATGAATACACAAAATTTTTTGGCTCATACCGATTGAAAGGCCACACGCTATAATGACTCATGCTTACGACGTAATACCGAAGTACTGTACATTAAAACTGATATATTTCAAGAAAGAAAATCGAATCCCAACAAACGAAAATCATGCCCTAAGTAGAAATGAGCAAAAAAATTTGTTTTCATTATATAACCTCAAATATCGCCAAAAACCGTGATTTTGGCACTTTGAGGCTAGGATATCTCAAAATTCTAGTGCTAGAGCAATTGTGCGGCCAGATGTGGATTCAGCACCAAGAAACGATGTGTTTTACTCAGGTGGTGCAAAAATAAAAATTTTTACAAATAATTAGAAAAAAAATACTTAACTTATGGGCTGTTTTTGCTTACGCGTAAAAGCACATTTAGCTCTAAATGCTACTCTAAATGTACATTTATCCATACAAAATTCGTCACCTAAATGCAATTAAATGCAACTCCATTTTTGCATTCAGAATCTAAATGTTAAAAGCAAGCTTGTGATCTTCCAAAATTTCCACGATTCGAACATGGTTTAATGAGAAAAAGTGGCAACATTGCTTTTTCGCGTATACAGTAGCTAGCCGCCGATTCGCCGATCGAGATTTCATTTATTATTTTACATTATTTGGATAAAGAAAAGTTACGCAAATTTAACATCGATGTGATGCTGATAGAAATCTGATCAATTTGTGATCAACTATGTTTGTTTTGTTTCCTAATTAGTGCCCTGTATGCAGCTCTCAAGAAAACTGTCAAGAAAAATTTGCCATTATTTCGTGTGTGTGTCCAAGGAATTTTGACATTTTTGATACTTCACAGCCTGTTGCCTCACTCTTTCCTCAAGAAATAATGGAACGGGCATATATTTCTGTTGCAAACCTGGGTTGCCTTGTGCTCTTTTTTCACAAAAAACTTTTGAAAACCGTAGTAGAAAGCGTAGCAAATTCCTTAAGAACTGCGTACTGCCTTAAGGAAATTTGACTCAAGAAAATTTCTTAGCCTTTTCTTGTGCGTCATTTTATATGGAGTTTTTGCTGTTCTTGAGAGCTGCATACAGGCCTTTAGTGAGGAAATTTTAATTGACAGCACCGACAAATAAATATATACACAAACAAAAGTTCGGTTATGGTTAAAAAAATTCAAGTTTTTGTATTGAATTTTTGGTTTAAAATTTCTTTTTTCCTTTTCAGTAGGGTTTTTTGCACATTATCTTCTGCGTGAGAATTGACCGTAATAGATACGGATCTGAATAAGCGACTGGAACACGTCTGTTTATCAAAAGCATACGATTTCGAACTCGCGTAAATGTACATTAGCTAAATGTTCGAAAGTGCTAAATGTTGCATTTTAAAAGCAGCAAAAACGCCGCATTACTCGCATATCTACTAGCATTTTCAACGCGAATAGAATTGAACAAGGTGGGCTTGCAAGTTCAGCTTTTTATCAATCATGGTTGTATTTAAGTGCATTTAAATTCGTAGATTTTTGTAAATTCAGGCCTCCCACAGCTTTAAATATTTAAAAATGATTTCAGGTTTTAACTATATCGGAGTAATTTTAGTTCAGAAAAAAGCACTAAAAAAGGTACTAGGCACTAAATAATATTTTTTTGGTGTTTTAATTTTCAAAAAGCACTAAATCTAGTGCTTAAAGCACCAAGTTGGCAACTAGGTCTAGATCAGTGATGCATGGTGAAATGAACTGAAGGTGGCGCATTCCCGAATCCGCTACTTTGGTTTTGCCGACTTTGACATTTATGGCATTACGTAAACAAACTTTTTGTTTAGAAACAAGTGCAAACGTATTGTGTACTTTCAAGTGAAAAATCGAAGTAATTCGTGCGTTCTAAAGTAAAAAACGTTTTATTTGTAATAAAAACTTTATAAAAATGTCGTGTCGTGTGTTGAATTGCAGCAGCCGTAGGGGTAAAGCCCCCAAATGCAGTTTTTTTTGTTTCCCCGCGACGACGCCTTGGCCAGAAAGTGGGTAGAGTTCTGCCGGCAGGAGAAGCCATACAATTTAGACACCAGCGTAATATACATGAAGCACTTTACGGACCACTTTTAAACTCGACATGTTAAGTTGAAAACGTTGAAATACCACAAATTACAAATTAAAATCGGAGGTAAGCAAGCATCGACCACTTTCGCCAGGAAAACATGCGCTGCGACAAGATATTATCACTTTTTCGGCACCTGCAATACAAAAATAAAAATTCTAAATAGTTAATTAATAAGACCTATTCTTTTGAACACATTTCAAGAGTGGTTGTATATTTTTTGTTAACGTAGTGCTTAATTTGCTATATTAAAAGATGGCTTGAGAAATTGGTGAATCGAGAAGAAAACACGTTTTCTCACTGCAAATTCGCAACTGTCAACTCATTGTTCCTCGCCATATTCTTTCATTCATATGTCATTCTTCGGGAATGCGCAATCTTGTATTCTATCGTTCTTGTCAGTGATGGGCACAATAACACTAACACATTTTGAGCATGAGCTAGTGTCTTTTGCCGAGTCTTTTGAACGCCATTCAGTCGATTACTTCAGTTAAAACGAGGACGTTGTGCGCGCACGATTCTGGAATTTAAGAAAAGCGCAAGCACAGCCAGTGTTGTAACTTCAGAAACCAAATGAGTGGTAGATTGTTAATAAAAACTGTGGTAGATCTCTAAAAAAGTGTCGTAGAATTTTAGTAAATATTAACACATTGTATTGTGCGTCAAATTATTATTCATCACAAACAATAATCAATAATATGACAAATACTAATTATTGAAACAAAATGAAGCATTATTGCATAAGTACAGAAGTCCATTATTTAAAAAAAATATTGCATGAAACCCGATAAATAATGTTAATAAACGTTAAGTCTCCAAATATTTGTACAAACATTATTTTAGAGTACTTAGTTCAAACACGTAGAATATACATATATAATTATAAGAAAAACATTAGAATATGCGTTATTATTTACATATTTATGGGCCCGAACTTTCCATCAACAAATTTAAACTTTAATAAAACTGTATAAGGTCTTTCGAAGGTACGTAACAGGGATGAAAAATGGAAACTTCAGATTGTACCCAATATTACAAAACAAATGTACCTAAATGAGACAGATTGTACCTAAAAAATTTACATCATTGATTTGTAGTTTTTTTTTTATACATTTTATGTAAAACATGAATACAAAAGATAGATGTACTTTACAAATGATTAGGTTTTTCCACTGAGCCTATATCTATAGACTATAGTCTAATGGGAATCGGAGAAGCATTGTTTTTGTCTAATTTTGACTATTGTAAAATATTGGCGAAAATAACAAAAAACACACTTTGCGAAGTATACTTCTTTATCCAGCTTTTTATAAAACAACAGGAAGTCTGCTAATTTATCCAATTCCTTTTAATAGGTGCAGCAAGTCTAGAGAAAATAATCAAATTGCTGTTAGTAACTTTGAAAGCATTTTAAATATATTTCCAGAAATCAAAACGTGAGTATAGGTCAAATAGCTGTAGTTCTCATCTAAAAATATGAAATTTGAAGACATCCTAGACACTGGACTGCATGGGCGAATAAAAGCTGATTTTCACAATGTCATATTTTGGCAACAAAATTTGTAGACATATTTTGACACAACTTTCTTTCCTTTATCCCTACCTTTATCGATGATATTATGGGCAAAAAACTTACAAATAGCCGCTTTAGCAGCGCATGTACACGCCTGAAGGCCTATTCTGATTTTTTAGTCCCATTTGACAATTTGTTTTCACTCATTTCACCGTAAATGCAACTGAATTTAACTTAGTGAAAATAAGCGTTAAAATTAATAGCAAAAATACGAATTTGGGATAGCTAAGTAAAGTGTGCATTTTTCGTATGCAAATGGAAATGCAATGTAAAATGTTTAAGATAATACATAATATGTTTTTTTATTTTTATTTCTTCCTTTGACCACTTTTCTCTAGAATTGTATATTCTTAAAAATGAAAGCGAAGCTTCTCCCGTGCCTACAAGTAAATGTATTAGCACGGTAAATGAAAAAAAAACTAATAATGCATCTGATCAAAATTGATTGTACCTAAAATCTAGTGGCTGTACCTAATGTCCCTTTAAGTCATCAAATGGCTTTTTCATCCCTGGTACGTAAGCATTTTCAAAATCACATTTCTTTAGTGAAAATTTGATTTTCCAATGATAACACACTAACAGGCCTATTCTGCTTGTAACCGAACATTTGGTAACAAGCTAATTTTGTTACCAACAATTGTCACCACTTCTTGCAACCGCAATTCTATTTACCTTGGTAACGCTTTAATTTATTCAGCAATTCAGCTATGGAGTTTTGTTGAAATTCTGGTTTTGCATATTTCACGGGGCAATATTTTGTTACCTGCTCATGAGATGGTAACAAAGTTTACCGGTTACAAGAGTATGGAGAATACGAAAAGGTTTAAAAATTGACAGTAACTTTACTAACCGGTAACAAAATTTTTGTTACCAACGCAGAATAGGCCTGTAAGACGATTTCTCTTAGAAGATTTAATTATATTCATTACTGAAAACAATCTTCCAGCACCAGCAGTGCTATCTTTTACGTATTTCATCACACAGTTTTATATAATACTTTAAAAGTTAACATTTAAAATTATGAATATCTATATCACCACAGTTGCTCTCTTCAAATTTTTCAATTGTGATACGATTCTCAATTTCGCCATACAAAAAACTGTCATCTGAAATCGCAACGAAATTGCCTCAACTTCGCGAACACAATTCTTAAAATTGCGTATTGGGAATTATTTATTAATAAGTAAAAAGATAAAAACAAACGTCAAACACGCAAGTAAAAACAAAACAATCCGGACAAAACAAAACAACAACAAACTGTCATCGAAATTGAAATTGAGATGGTTGTGTAAACACCTACAATTTCAGTTTGAAGTAGAACAAGGCACAGGTAGCAGCCATTTGACATGAGAGAACCAAACCTCTACACTTTAACTTGTTTTTTTTTTTAATGTTCGTTAATGACAAATTTTAATTAACATTTGAATTTTTGTAGTGTTGTGCGGTTTATACTTAGTGTATGTGTTAAAAGTGCAACACCTGAAGCATTGCTTTTTATGTGACGTTAAGTATAATGCAGACACCACTAATTTTTTTTTAACGTGCCTCAATGTCCTTCGCGTAAGGAGCGTTTGAAAAGCAGCTGTGGGGTAGAGCTGCAGCGAAACGCCTTGCTGTGCGTTAAACATTTTGAAGCAGCAGATTTCATAAATGCATCGGGAGGTACATATGTGTGTATATCGCTTTGTACATACATACAGTTATGTTCATATTAATAGCAGTGCCAGCTGCGGTATGCGGAAACGTAACGCTCTGCTCAAACCTTAAAAGAAATTCCATTTTAAATTGTGTTTTCGGCTTAAGGTAACGGTATAGTATATGCGTACGAATTTCAATTTGATCAAAGTTAGCGTGGCATTTGGTGCCGGACGCCTTTCGCTTTAATCATTGAATTTGGCTTGTTAATAATAGCAGTTCTGCAATTAACTGACCAGCGAGCGGAATCATTTGCGTGCAAAAACGATTTCTGTCTTAAAGCAAATTATTGTTGGTAAGTTTAACATATTCGAGCAATAAGGATAAATAAAACCTTTGAGGTTACAGAAATATGGGACGTTACAAACATTGTACCAGTGAAACCAGAGCCTTGATAAACAAAATTGCGGCAGGAAAACAAAACCTACAAAGAAATACAACAGATAATTGGTTGTTCAGCGAAAATGGTGTCCAATGCCTTAAAATTCAAGAATCGTTCCGAAACTCTATGTATGTATATTATACAAAATTAAAACAGGTACTATAAATATGTACTCCTAAGTTGGTTCCGAGCGGCAAAAACAGAAAACAACATAAAAATTAACAAATTTTAACTAAAGAAAATAAATAAATAAAAATAAACTTCAGATTTACTTAAAAGCGACAACCAGAAATTTTATTTATTTTTTTCTTTACACACGCTCATTTAAATTTTCGTGACTTTTACATTCATATCGAGGAGAAAATTGGCTGGCATTTTGGCAAACTAGGTTAATAATTTTATTTCAGTAAAATTGTGGTAGATTTTTTAAATTATGTGGTAGTTGTGGTAGAAGTGAAAAATTGCATAAAATGTGGTAGATCTACCACAATTGTGGTAAAGTGGCTACACTGAGCACAACACCTAATTTTCGACAAAAACTGCGCGCTTACAAGCGTGCGAACGACGCAACAGGCTTCGGCAACAGTTTATTCCAGACAGGCAATCTAATGTGTGATCATATACGTGTGAAAAGCGTACAGTTGAGCTGTACGTGTAATATGAAATGCCCATTCCTGCTCTAGATGTTCAGTAATGTGTTTTTTTTTTTAGTGGCGTTGCCTTTTTTAATTATAAGATCTTCACCGTTCTTTGACTAAAAAATGAGGTACCAAGTAAAAGGATATGGTCTCCGACTGTGCAAAGGGCATTAATTTTTTTTTAGTGGGGTTGCCACCTATTTAAAAATAACCAAATTTGTATTCAGATTTTTACCGTTCATTCAATAAAAAAAAAAAACAAGTGAAAGGATATGATCTTCAGATATGCAATAAGCTTTCATCTTTTTTAGTGGGGTTGTCACCTATTTAAAAATTACCACCTTACATATGATAGATACGTGAAGGCATTTTTTTAATAATTACATCAGATTTGCGCAATGCATTCATTTAAAAAAATTATATATTGTGCAATAAGGTTTGATATTTTCGAAGAAGCTTGCCACCTGTACGAAAAATTATAAGATGTGGGCTGTTCGTTGGACTAAATAGTGAGTCGCTAAATGAGAGAGGGCTTGGCCTCCAGATGTGGAGTAAGGTTTTATTTTTTTAGGGTTGCCACCTGCTGCGTGTATGTACTTACTTATGTACACATTCAGCGCATACGAGGCCGGCTAGTATGACATAAATAAATAAATAAAAATATTTAGAAGGCTAAGTGTTCGGCCGTTGTGGTGTAGTGGTAAGCAGTGCGCGCTTTCACTCATTACCACCTGGGTTCAATCCCTGGTCAAAGCAACATCGCTAAAACTATAGACAAAGGTATTTTCTTAACAGCGGTCGTCCCTCGGCAGGCAATGGCAAACCTCCGAGTGTATTTCTACCATGAAAAACAGCTTCTCATAAAAATACAATCGCCGCTCGGAGGCGGCGTAAAACTGTAGGTCCCTCCCCTTTGTGTGACAACATCACGCACGCCACAAGTCAGAGGAGAAGCTCGGCCAAACACTAACATATGTGTAAGCGCAAATCTATTATTATTATTAAGTGGTTACTTAAACACGCCCGTCGTTCTCGCTTTCAAATATCGAATGTTTCTTTATTCCGCTAACTATTTACAAGATGGTGTCCTGGGCGGTTATGGCTTAAGGGCTAGACCCGTAACTCTAATGGTATAGACACAAAACACCGTATGTCAGTTTACAATAACTTAACTTAATGTTTAGTGCAGGTATACTTACAATATTAAGCCTAAAAAATTATTTTAGCCTAAACACCTTCTCGAAATTATACTGAATTGGTGTACGCTATATACATTTGCAATTACAATTGAGTTATACTTTTTATTTAATTATTTATTAAGTCGGACAAATATAAGGCACACTTTGGAGGGTCAAAAATTATACTTTTAAATAAAAGCCCTTTAATTTTCACTATTAAGCTCGGAACACTTTGACGACGGCAAGCGACAAGCAGCATCTGTCA
>NW_023458782.1:58911-61332 GCF_013731165.1 Rhagoletis pomonella
AAAAAGTCGAAAAAGTTAAATAAAAGTTAAATAAAATAAATAAATAAAGTTAAATAAAAAAGTAAATATGAATCGGTGCTACGACACCTGTATGACAGATTCCGCGGGGCTTTTACCACATGCATATTTACGATTGGACGTTAGTCATTTTGTAAGTATGATTGCTAAGTGGGACTGCCTTCGTTCGAAAAAACGCTCTTGTCCGGCATTTTTATTTGCGAGCCATGGCGCAAGCTTACCAAATGACGAACGTTACGGAAATTTACAAGCTGTTCTTTTCAGTCATCGTGGTTGCTCTGAGTCCTGCGCTCTTTTCAGATGACGAAACTGCAAATCCGCCAGAGTCCCAGCAACATTTCTACTGTGTGAAATCGGTAATCAAGGGAACTTCATACGATGAAAACCAAGTCGACGAGCTATTGATTGAATCTGTCGACGATGTGGAGACCAAATGTAAATCAAAGTGGTCTAAGTGGGCACGCAAATTGTTCCACGAGGGAGAACAAATCGCTAAAAAAAAAGTACTACAGGCGCAAGTAGTGCATACTATAATTTGGAGCTTGCCAGGAAATTGAGAGTTATCTACACTTACGCACCTTTGTGGACTGCTGTAATGCTTCCATTTTTCAAACAGTCAAAAATTATTGCTACATTTTCAGCCGTTGAGTCAGAATTTTCGCAGATAAAAAACAGGGAACTTCCAGAGCATCGGTTTAAGCGTATAGACAAGTGTATCCTGAAACACATTAAATATATTGAAGGCAAGCTTCTTCTAAGTGGAGGATAGAGATATGACAATGACAAGGAGATTAAAATTGAAGGTGGTCATAACGGTTCACCAAAACAAGATAGAAAAGTCGTCGAAGTTGCATACAAAGATGATAATGTACGGAAAGAAAGAGACCATATCAAGAAAATACCTAGTAAAGAATTCAGAGTAAAGAATATTCACGAAGAAATCGAGAGAAAAGACTGTGAAGAAAAATTCAGTTCAAATGAATTAACATCCAAGGGAACTCAGAATCTAAAAAGAAGAAATCCTACAAATATTTCAGCTAACTCAACACAAAAAGTAAAAACAGATCATGAACTTTTTTTCAATATGATTTCAAGAAATTTCAACGAGTTTGAAAATTGGGGTGGAAAAGTGGATGCGAGAAAAATTGTAGACCCCTCAGAAGAACAGCTAGATGAAGAAGATTTGGTAAACCACAGTCAGAATTGTTTCGAGCCGCCTGTTCAGCATTCAACCACCCATGAAGAAGAGGTGACTCACAATAATGAATCACTAGCAAGTTTATTGTTTCCCACAAATTTTGATAGCAAACCAATTGAAAAACTTCCAACTTCGACAGAAGAACAACTCGCAACTCCGACGGAAAAACAAATTTATCCATATCAAGGAAACAATAAACAACCGGAAAAAAAGTTCGCAGAAAGTCTAGGTTGTCATATTTAGAAAAATGTCCTAACTTTGATGACCTGAAAAATAGCTCCAGCATTGGTTTGCCGCTCATAATAAATGGTAATCTTTGTAAACCATTCAAATTCGAGGACTCAATATTATCAGTAAACAACACTTGTGCTTTCGACTCCATCTGTCAAATCCAAATGGAGTGCATGTCCACATCGTCAGCATACAGAAGGATAGTTGAAGCTCAGCAAATAGGAATGGCTCGACTGAATTCCCAAATTTTAGACAAAAAGGCCGTTCTTGCAGATCACTATCGTTTGCGGGCTGAGATACTACTTGGAACTAAACTATTCCAAATTCAAGAACGTTTACGATACACCAAGAAACTTGATGCGCAAATAAATGCAATAGATCTATCGGAACAGCTACTGATCAACTGTCCCAGTTTCCAACAAAACGCAACTTGCTTGATTTGCGAAGTAAAAAAAACTATAATAGAACCAACCTTGAAAATTAATATGAAAATCATTTTCAAAAGCGGTTTTCAGCATCTCCAAGAAGCAGTGGATGATTCCCGAAAATCTGTATTAATGTGCTGCAGACTCCAACTGTCGATCGATTTTACGGAATCCATTTATTCGTTGACACAGATGATTTCACAAATGACGATTATATCAATCTCATCAAAATGACCCGAATACCATGTCAGATTCGAGACATACCAAAGAAACTGATAGTGGAAAGGGAGGTATATGAATTGAAAGGCCTTGTACACTACTTTCGCGCTGGATGGCACTACGTGGCATACACCTATAATGGCCAAGGTTGGTACCGGTACGATGATATGAAAAAAAAAAAAGATCTCATGTTGAAGAAAACGAAATCGTTAGCCCAAGTATGGTTGTGTATATAAAAGAATACAAATTCTGAAATGAAACATAATGAACTGTGAAGTATAAATTTTTGAATAAACATTTTTTTCCGTAATTTTGCAGAAATGGTTTTTC
>NW_023458782.1:61432-86920 GCF_013731165.1 Rhagoletis pomonella
TTTTTTCGGCGTAATTTTGCAGAACTTTCTTTCTCCTTCTCAGGAACTCTAGAACTATTGAAAAGCTACTCAGAACAGGTTAAATTTTTATTTTTTTCAAAATTTTAACATTTTCGACTTTTTCGAAAATAGTGTTTTTTTGGCGTAATTTTGCAGAACTTTTTTTTTCCTTTTCAGGAACTCTAGAACTATTAAAAAGCTGCTCAGAACAACTTTTTATTTACCTTTTTGCCACATGTCGTATGCTGCGTGAATCTGGCATACCCAATTTTCAAATCAATTTTTTTGTGTGAAAATATCCAGAACTTTTTTTTTCCTTTTCAAGAACTCTAGAACTATTGGAAGGCTGCTCAGAACAACTTTTTCTTTTCCATTTTGCGTCATACCGTATGCCAACTTCACAGACATAAACATAGAACACACATGATCACACGAAGTTACACGACACTATAGATTGCAGAACTATTAAAAAGTCTTCACTTCTACGAGTACCTACAGACGTTTGAATACGTAACAAGAGCGATATTTAAATCGCACAAGAACCCAAAGTAAGTTCGTTTGACGGCGCAAGTATGCAGGTATCTGGGATTTGCTGCTGAAACGTAAAACAGTGTTCACATGAGGCGATTTTCCAGGCAATTTTAGAGGCGATTACTTGAATGAAAATTAGGCTGCCCCTCAACTTCATTGGAATCGATTAGTTGAAAGGCCATTCACACCAGGCGATTGCTGTTTTCAACTAAGAGTGGCCTGTAAAATCGCCTCATGTAAACACCGTATAAAGAAAACATTTTTTTTTTTTTGAAGAGTGCATCGAAAAGTCTTGTTTTAAATAAATATTTTAAAAGGTTTTGTTTTAATGCGCATTGGTTCTAACTTCTGCTATTACTTCACTCAAAACTCATAAGCTTGAATACTTCAAAAGCTAATTTATTCATATTTTAAATGTTTCACTTGAGAGCCTCAACACTTCGAATCTGAATATCACATGAATGAGAAAGTTGAGTTGAATCCGGTGGAAGAAAAATACAATTTTATTACTTTAAAGTGGTTACGAAGAAACAACACTTTTCTTCGCAGAAATGCGGCAGGAGCTGCAATTCTGAAATTTACACAGGCATTCAAATAATTGCACATGTACTAGTAAAAGGCTATCCAGTAAATGTTATAGAATACAAAGCGAAAGAGAATTCTCAACAAAAGTTATTTATTTCCTTCAGCAAGTGTGTTACATAGACAAACAATTCAGTGTGTGCGAAAGTATTGAAAGAGCGTGTAAATATTTGCGAATTTGGTGCAGTAACTTTAACGTAGAAAACGTAAACAATAATCTAACTTTGAGCTGAATGCGGTAGGATTTTACTATTTGCCGAAGAGCTTAAAAAGCAATCATTTTTATTATTTTTTGCCCTGCTTGCTCGATTCTGAAGTATCAAGTATTGACAATAATTTGTATTTGTTTAAATATATATCGATTAGAGCGGGTCAATTTGTATGGGAGATATTTTCGACTATGCGCTTATAGCACAGAAGGATTATTCTTATTTTTTTTCATTTATTTTATATAATGGTATTTTTGATATGAGGAATCCCTTTCTGGACTAATCTTTTTCTTAATAATTGTACCAGGGCACGCAACAGTGAAAATTTTCAAATTTCCTTCAAAACATATTCTCGCAATTTCGCAAACTCCAAATTGATTTTAGACCCATGGTTTCTTCGGAAAATTTGCTTAAAATGCATTGCAATGCCATACGCACAGAGTAAAAACAAGGCGCGTGTAGCAAAGTTAATTGTTGGGCCTCAACCGGGGACACTTAACAAAAAAAAACTTAATTCTTGCCAAAGGGATACTCATGCTCTCCTTTTTCACAAAAAGGAAAGGTCATCAATTCGTCGGAATATTTTTTTTTTGTTATGTGTGTCACCGCATAACTTTCGACCACGTTAACCTATTTGCATAATTCTTTTTTTTTAAGGAAAGGTGTTACAGTGAGAAAAAGGATTAGTTTCGACAACCAAAGATATTTAGTTCCCGAATTTTGACAATATTTGGGAATTGTTACCAAGGATTGGAAACTATTACCATAGGTTGGTAATTATAACTAAATATATTAAAGCTTCTAATATTCATCTAGGTTGTACCAAATCGTTAATTTAGTTGAAGGGTTTGGTAAATACTAATAAATATTTTTTTGAAGCATATTTCTACAAATTCCATTCAACTTAAAGTATGGTTCATAAAAGGATGTCATTAAGCTCTGCAAATACAGATAAGCTTTCTTTCAGCACATGGTTTAGTCATAGTTACCAAATCTTAGTTGAGGCAACCACGATTTGGTTTGAGAGCGGAACATATTAATGCTTGTGAGCAGTTTTGCCAGGTCTTCGTCATGAGAAAACGTCACTCTTGGTCTGAAAAAACCTCATTTCCTACCCAAAAACGTCTTTTTCAAATAAATAGAAAAAATTGTGGAGCTCCACACCAAAACGTTTCATTTCCAAAACTCGAAATGTTTATGCAAATTCCTTGCATTTACTGGTATGTGTCTATATATATAACAGAGAACCCGAGATAAAGCAACCAAACCTTTATTGAGTCGTATTGAAATCACTCGATCGCACCAAAACGTAAAGCTGAGATCACACGATTGCCGTAAAAGCACCAATCTGAAACAATTTTTATGATGGAAATGTAGCATTTTGGTGTGGAACTCCACAATTGTTCTTATTAAACTTTTATTGTGTACAAAGGTATATATGTACGTAAGGTATATAAAAATGTCAATTCGACAGAGCACATTTAACATTCATTGTAAACTGGTTTGAGATCGTTAATATAAAAATAATTTTATACATGCACTTGTGATCAGCTGATTAAGTCATCAACATTTTGATCGATTTTGGCTGTTTCTCTTTCGTTTATTTAATATATATTATTTTTCCATAAAAGCCAAGCTCTTTAACAAACAAAATATAAATCCACAAAAACTGTGCAAAAATTATAAAAAATCTGCAAATTTTCAGCTAGATTTTCAACTTTTTATTCAGATTTTTTAGATTTTTTTTTTGTATGCAGTTTGATAGCCCATTAAATTTCAGGGCAATAATGTGCAAGTTTAAAGGGGCGTTGATTTTTAATATTTGTTTCTTGTAGACATTTCGGTTGTCGAAAATGCTAAATTACGTTCTGTTAGGAAGGAGCATAACAATATTTCAGTATTTTTTGCGTTCATTACATTTTCAATGCAGTCTTAAAAAAGTAGCCTACTTTCTTCTGACGTTTTATGCTGCACAGCTATTTTGATGCTTTTGCGAGCGTGCGTGTTGCAATAGATCGGTTCTTCCTGATTCGGCTTTTAATGTGCAATTGCAAGCATTACAGCAAGTCTCGTAACCTCAAGTGTTTACTCAACCAGCCTTTGAACACGGGATCCTTAGTCCAAGAATCAAAAAAAAAAATCTTTTGAAGCAGCTGCAGCAAAACACAAAGATTGTAAAGATTTATTAAGAAAATAATTAAAAATCAGTTCCTCTTGCAAGATTTAGTAACAAAGAAACATTACTGGGAAGTTAAAAAACGTAATTTTTTACACAAAAAACGTCCAAACGGTAACAGGATACAAAAAACATCCAAACGGGCATTTAAAAACGTCAACCTGGCAACGCTGCTTGTGAGCCACCTCTAAATAACGCTGAGCGCTCTCTGAGCACATGTGTGTTTCATATACGAAGAGCGCCAGCTGAGCAATGCACACAGTCACACTTATTGAATCGTATGAATGCGCTAGTATGCCGACCATTGCATAAAAACCAATAATGATGGAATACTCTCAATCGTGCATAAAAACGATTCAATGAATGAGACCAGTGATCGGACTTCTACCACATTGTTGTAGATCTGCCACTTTTTAGAGCATCTATCACACAAGGTCTGAAATCTACCACATATTCGCGTTATTGAGTACCTAGTTTTATGTTTCCTCGACATAATTTTAAGAGCAAAAATTGTCCAACACTAAACACCATATGGTAACAAGATGATATAATATAAGATTCCGCATTCCCGGCGGATAAAATAAACTGTAAAATAGTAAACTTTCTCAATAAATTTTTCGACAGGAAACGCGGTTTTATTATGTTAAATTGCAAAATACATTATGATTTATAAAAAGAAATAATAGTAAAAATGTTAAAAAACGGCGATTTTTGTGAAAGTATTAGCAAATTTCAGAGCATCTAAAGTTTCTGAGGCGTTGTTTACTTTTACTTGAGAATTGTCAAAATCGGCAAATCCCAAGTAGCGGTTTCTGTAACGTGCCACATTTGTTCGCTACATCACGAAAAATATCTTCATATGGAAGCTTTACTCTGTCAAGGAAAAAAATTGCCAAAACTCAACGCAATTTTTGGCAACTTCAATCTTGCACTTTAATATACTAAAATAAATTTTTTTAAAGTCTAAAGCCTTTGCAATTTAAGGCAAGCCTTGCAGAATTTTTTTAATTTTTGTACAAAGTTTGATCCAAAACCTGAGACCTACCAAATTTTTTTGAAATCTAAATTTTTTCCAGATTCTACCACACAGAATTTTTTAAGTCCGATCACTGAATGAGACTGTGTGCGTGGAAATCATTGCTCCGCTACCGCCGTTCGTATATGGGCGAAACACGCGTGTGGTCACAGAGCGCTCAGTAAGCTATGGCATGTCGATCACTGTACTAGGTAGAGAAAGAAAAGTGTGTGCTATGACATGCCCAGACTTGTTTGTCTCGGTTTCAGTTTTGCCATCGCCGCGAGTTGTTTCGGTGTGCGCATAGTTATTTAAAAATATAAAGTTTGATGCCAACATGGTTTTCTCAGTGGATATATAATTCATGTGAATTAATATTTGTAAGTATCTATTTAGCCAAGGAAAAAGCAAAGCAGTATACTTAAACCAGCACTTCCAGCAGATATTGACCTGGGTTTTCGCACGATTGTTCCTGTTTCATCATTTATTTTTCGGAAATTCTTACCACCATATACATACATATGTTTTATCTACACTAGTAACTATTTATGTAAATATGTATGTATTTTTTATGCTTAATATATGCAAGTAAATTTTTATCTGTGTCAAACTGAAACTTTTTTTCCAATAATAAACGGTTAGCTGATTCAAGTCTACAGCAAGTTCACAAAATTAATTGAAAACTTGTATCAACCAAAGCATTGTTTATATTTGCTCAACAATGATTTTATTCAACTAAAAATATTGTCCACTGAAGTTAGTCGTTTTGTAATTATTAACAAACATACATTTGTCCCAACTAAAGGTCTCAAGTAAATTGCAGACTTTCGTGAACTAGATATTTCTTTCGCCATATCCAACTATGCCACTTGGTCACTACAACCAAATCTTGGTAATTATAACTAAACCTTTTTCTGAGTGTACTTCACAGGTGGTTCCATACCAATTTGGTTTAAACAGATCACGGGGTCATGAAGAAATTAACGATAATCTTAAATTTGTATATGAGAATTGAAGTCGGTTTTGTTTTTTGCTTAAAAATTACTTGTTTTAAATCATATTTATATTTACAATCTCGTTCAATTACAGAGGAAAATTTAGTTGATGCTCTGCTACAATATGTACATACAAAAACGGAATTGCATAAACCATTATAAATAAAGATCAAGGAAACATTTTCACTGAAGGAACGTACTATTTATATGTAGAACGTATTTTATTATATATGTATGTATGTCATAAGAACATTTCTGCGTTTTAACGTACGTACATATATACAATAGGGTGGTCCAAAAATGTATGGGAAGAAGTGAATTCGGAATTTTTATGCTCTCACCCCCTAGGATTTTTCTATACCGAAAAAAATATACCCCTATTTTTTTATTTTGAAATCAAGAAATGTTTAGAGGTCGCTCAAAGCGCTTCAAGTTTTCTATGTATTTTATATGGAAAAAAAAACTGTTTGTCGAAGTGGTATAGAATTCTAAACCATCAATATTTTTCGATCGGAAAAATCTGCTTCTCTGCAGGAGATTCGCTACAATAATACACGATTGTTTATTTAACCATTATATGATAGTAACTATAATTTATATATCCGCCAAAACCACAAAAAATGCAATGGTGGCACCAATAAAAAATCGATAATTTTAGAAAATGGTTAAATAAACAATTGGGTATTATTACTGGAAGTCTCTTGAAAAGAACCAGAGCTTTCCAATCGAAAAATATTGGTTTTCAAGAATTCAGTATCAATCCTACGAAAAGTTATTTTTTCCCCATAGAAAATATATGGAAAACCTTAAGCGCATTGAGCGACCTCTAAATATTTTTTGATTTCAAAATAAAAGAATAGGGGTATAATTGTTTTCGACGTGGAACAATCCTAGGTGGTGAGAGCATTAAAATTCCGACTTTACTCTTTTTGGACCACCCTAACATACAAATAAACAAAAAAATAACTGTTTGAAAATATTAAAAAAATTATTGAGTTACAACAAACATAACATAGTAACTGTTAGAGATCAAAGAAAAAGTTCAGTTGAATTCAGGAACGTATTTGTACTTCTTAACGTAAGTGGAAGCAAACAAAACAAGAACGTAACTAACTCATATTACTGTTATAGGGTCTCTTTCCACGTACATATACCATTCGTATTTTTCACTAGTTTTAACTTTGCTTAAAAGTTCGTGTTAGTTTTTTACATATGTATGTATTTCAAAAATTTCATCAAGTTTGCTTTTCGTTCGTGTTCAATAGTATCCGGCGAAATGTCATCTGTTCTCTCACAAGAGAGAAATATCCAAAATAGTACGCGAACAGAAAATTTGCAGAAACTTGCGAGTTAGTCGAACAGCTGATATAATTTTTGTTTACATACAAAAGTGTAAAATTTAAAACGTACGAAAAGTCATCGCAAAGTGTTATACTGACACAGTTTATTGATTAAACAAATAACTACTTATTTCTTACAAGTTTAATTAGTCGCATTTTGTAATTTTTATCTTCCAAACCATCAAATTCAATTTTGTGATTTGCGTAAATGCCAACCAGCTGTTTTTGATCAGCTGTTTTCCTGTTGGCAAATTGCTGTTGGCAAAAATTTTTCCAGCAGAAACCAACAGCTTCCCCTCAAAATGAAATGTCAGTTTGCTCTCTCAATTTCCCCTACTTTGCAAGTTTTTTGCGTACGCGAACGCAAAAACTTATAAGTTTTGGTTAAACATGGACAATTAACAGCTACGCGAACGAACCTTATAATTGCCATTCGTACTGTCATCAGGTATGTAACTTGAGAATAGAAATCGGTGCATCTTTTAGGCGCATCAATATTACATAGTTACATCCCGAGCTAATAAAAGGAAGGTAAAAATAAACTTAAGTTTTCTAAGGGCGGCATTTCTTTCCACTTTAATGTAAATTTTTCAATAAATGATTTTAAATAAGTTACTTCGTCATAACATTCATCGCATATCATTATAATTTCTCCTCTTAAATAATTGATGGATTTTTTACCAACTTCGATTATCGATTTCCCTGCCCCTTATACCGGGGACAGACATCTGGTAATTCTTCGTAACATTTCCAAAGTACCATATGTCTGTCACCAAATATTATATTCTTCAAAATACTACGTGAGCAACCTAGTATTTATGTAGAAAGAATACAACTTTCCGAAGGTTGTAATTTTGTGGTATTCTCATCGTGAGTGGGCATTTCGCACTGAACATACCAAAAAATGACAGACGTCAGCTGCTCAGTTATCAAGAAATCATTAAAATTTTCGCGCGATTGAAGCCAAAAGTTTGTACAGCAAGTTTTATGTAATATATAAGCAATTTTATGTTTATGTGTTGTTTTTCAAAAACATGTGATTTGACTCGGAAATACTAAGTTAATGTCTGTCACTATGGTAGTATTTTAAATACCACAATAAATTTACCAGAATGTAAATACCAGATGTCTGTCCCCGGTATAAATCGCCGAAATTACGCACTGTGCGGCTCCTTCAGCCAAATGCGGCTCTTTGCTTAGCAAAGTGCGGCTCATTGCTTAGCAAAGTGCGGCTCTTTTTATTTTCTTTTTGCTTAGAACATTTTGGCTGTTTTTACTTTTGAAAATACATATTTCTATGCTGGATATTCTTTTCCCATCTGTTGTTTTTGAAGTGAAACTCGTTAGGCGGCGGTATCGCAAAAATGGAGAGTGAAATTTTTAAAACTGAGAACGTTACATGAGTGAGAAGGAAGATATATATAGGTAGTATAGGGAAGGGGAAAAAAGAAATAAAGCGACGCATGACGGGTACATATGTATATATGTATACATACATATATATGAATGTATGAACGAAATCACCCAGTAGAAATCGGTTGTATGCATTCTTGAAGGATGCTAAAATAACACTGGTCTACAAATTTCAACTTTTTTTCTGCGAATAAGACGGGACCTGGTGTTTCTGAACGGATTTTTCGTGCTGAACACGAATCTGGGGTCAAAAATGTCCCATCACGTCACGTTTTCGAGAAAAAAGGGGTTGAAACCCCTAAAAACAGCGTTTTTGGCCATTTTCGAAAAATTATAGAGCTGAACCCTGACGTGGTACAAAGTTTGCATATATCAGAAATTAAAGGCTAAACCGTGCCCTTTCGAATGAGCCCTATGCCGAATTGATCGCGTGCACCCTTAAAGCAGGGGGTGTATTTGTGTTTAGGGGTGCAGGAAAAATTGATCACAGAAAGAATTTAATCTTAAACGATCATTTCGTTTCGCGTTTTCAAAACCTTTTTCCGCCATCTGAATACGAAATTTAAAGTTATAAAGCCTTTTGAATTCATTTGCTTGCATTTTCATGGAAACAAGCATATATGGGTGTTTCCATGAAAATGTCAACCAGGACTGAAAAACTAAAAACAACTGAAAAGGGTTTTTGAGACGAATTAATAAGAGAAAAATACTCGAGTTTTTATATTATAGAAGTATTTTAGCTTATTGGAATTTTAAAACTCAAAAATGGAATAGTAAAACTGAATGTCTCTTCGACTCAGTTTTCTCTAATGAAATGAACTATTTTCTCTTTCATATTAACTAAATTAAGAGATTTGAAACATTACAATTACATCTTAAAATCAAATTTGCAATAACAACTAACTATAAAAATGAGAAAAAGGAGAAGATAGAGCTCGAATAACGGTAATTTTTTGATTTGCTTCTGATAGTATTCTAATGTCGCGTACGTTATGCAAAAATATTGTTTGTCTATTACTACGTTTATACGCATGCATAAGTCGCTTTAATTCATTTCGCCGCGATTCAAAACATATGTATAAACTGAATTTCAATTCGCTTTGAAAGAGCGAAGTGTTTTGGCTCACACTCCATTTCAAATCGGTAGTTTATTTCTCCAGACAGTTAGAAAGAGTGTATAAACACCGCTCTCACTCAAAGCAGAATAAAACTGGATTTTTATCACTTTCCATTATGTTTACTTATAAAATGTCAAATGAAAACAGCTTATTTTGTTTGCTTTTGAAGACGGTTACTTTGATGCCGACATAAAGCCGTAAGTATAAACACTAGAGCGGAATGTCTACGGTGTCAATGCGCTTTCAATTAAGTCGATTATTCTGTGCGTATAAACGTAGTATATGTCATTTGTATATTGGCAGTCGGTAGGTCTGGTAAGTTGGTATTGAAAATGGGCGAAATCGGACAATAACTACGCACACTTCCCATATAACGGTAATTTTCGGAAATACGAAAACTGCGATATTTTAGTAACTACTGAAGATTATTCACTCAAAATTTATATTTACAAGAATTTTTAGACGAAAACTAAGAGTGTTATACATTTTTGGAAAATGGGCGTAGCCACGCCCACTTATGGTTAAATGTGTATATCTCGATAACCGCCGCACTAATTTCTTCGAAACTTGGCACAGTTGTTGGCCTTGGTACAGCATAAAAAATCGCTGAAAATTTTTAAAATCGGACAATAACCACGCCCACATCCCATATAACGGTAATTTAGAGAAATACAAAATCTTCGATAAATCAGTAAATATTGAAGCTAATTTATTCAAAATTGATTCTTGCAACATTTCTTTACCAAGAAATACGTTAATGGTAAAATTTTGGAAAATGGGCGTGGCACCGCCCACTTATGATCACATATATATATATCGGTAACCGTTCTACCAATTTGTACCAAACTCGGTATGGTTATTGTGCTTGCCACATATAAGCAAAACGTTGAAAATTATTGAAATCGGACTAAAATTACGCCCGCTTTTCATATAACGGTAAATTTCAGAAATGCTTGAAACTTCAATATTTCGAAATTTAAGGACGCTAATTTACTCCAAATTGATACACCCCGGCTTTCCATCTAGCGGTAGGTTTCGGAAAGGTGAAAAAACATATATTTAATACTTGCGCCGGGTATTTAATGTTCGGCTCCGCCCGAACTTAGACTTTATTACTTGTTCTCTTATTAATTCGTCTCAAAAACCTTTTTCAGTTGTTTTTATTTTTTCAGTCCTGGTTGACATTTTCATGGAAACATCCATATGTATGTACTTATGGACAGCAATGTTTTCATGTATGTACATATGTTTGAATGGGTGTATATATATTTGTACGTATGTACATGTGTTTGTAGTTATATGTACATATCGCTAGCTTAGAAAGAAAAGTTGCTAAGTCCCATTTTAAAAAATTTACAGGAGAGGAAAAAATCTTCTTATAGCCGTTTTCTTTAACGATTTCGCAAGACTTTGAATCAAACATTTTGCGCGTTTAAAGCAAAGCAAAACTCCATAAGAATCAGAAGGATTCGATATTTATTAAAAGATGTCCTATTATTTTGGCCTTATCGGATTTGTGGTACTTCTTTTGGACTTAGCAGATTTTCCTTTTATTGCTTATGAAGAGGAAAAAATAAAACAAGTACCTTTATAATTTTCGAAACGATGCGTATTCAATTTCTCTAGCCTCCTATATCAAAATATGATTTTCATAAAAAGTGGACTTAGCAACTTTTCACTCTAAGCTAGCGATATGTTTGTGTACATGTATATGTATATGCAGGTATGTAGTACAAACGAAAACAAATCTACTAATCTGCTCGTTGATATAAATGCGAACTGTACTGATTGTCAAAAATTATGTGTTTGTTGTGCACTTGTTCATGTTTGTCATTGTGCGTGTAATTTTCTAGAGTAGTTTTGTGCTCTCGCTATCTCCTTGTATTAACTCGTCCCTCGTTGGTATACTCTGATGAACATATGTGAGGATGATAGCAAGGCCAACTTATATAAGGTAGTGTTACTGGAGCAGTTGAAATTTTCGCCCGATGTTTCTTAAAGAAAACCATAAACTTAGATACCGTTGGTTCAACTCGGTGTTATTTTGCTCTAGATTGCACCGTTTGTGGGCCTGTTGAATGAATTTATGTCTTGGTTGTATGAAAGATAAACAAATTTGGATATTCTGGCAAGTTGTACAACTTATCGCTACATTAATGGCCATGTTGTACAAACCCATTTAATTTGCGTTTATTTTGTGCACTAAATAACCGAAAATGGGTAACTCAGCCGAAATAGGTACGTGCTTTCGTTGAATTTATAAATGTAAGCCGAAACTATGAAATTGTAAAAATGAGATTTTACAATGAGACTGCTCGCAAAATTTCAATGTTTGTGGGCAAAACGTCCAACTTGATTGCGGATTGATTTGAACAATCTTTTCGGCTTGCATCATGCCAAAAGGATGTGTTTGTTGTAATTCATTCTGTCATTTACTACCATTATGCGTAGGCCAATTCAGGAAATCATTTCATGAGTTTGAGTAGAAAATGCATGAATGAGCACCATTTCATGATTTCAATTAACGCGAAATAGAGTTTATGCACTTAGTTTTTATCGATCGATGATGTGATTTCGTGAATTGGACTACGCATACATGTGATACTTATGCTTTTAATTTATAAGGTAATTTTATGTTTTTATACTCTTGCTACCACATAAATATATGAATTCGTGATAAGAATATATGAAATCGCCTTGGAAGATAGAAAGCGAGTAAGAATAAATACCGAACAAAGGAATTTGTCTTCTTTCAACTTAAATAAGTGCATTTTGCAAACAAAAGTGCGTACGTTACTTAGTGCCTTGGTAATGGCGAATTCGTAAGGATCAATGATTGCATTATAAACATTTTCATTTATTTGTTAAACATACAATTACTTCCGTTACAACCCGGTCCTATGGATGCTAGAAGCGCGAATTCATATAAGGTGGTGTTACCGGAAAATGAATAAATAAATTATATGTATATCAGAAAATTAATAAGATGAAATGAAATTATTGTTTGATTTCTAACCAAACCTATGTATGTAACTCAATCGCCTAATGGTTTGCCGAACCGTAAACATATATTTACACATACAATTTCGTGAGTAGGTACCTGGTACTCACACCTTTTTTAAGAAGTTTCGCTTCTATCATGTGTACGGTGTTACACACGCATTTTTATTTTATTTTATCCTTTTTATATAGTACACATATGTAGGCCTTTCTGACTTATGCTGTAATCACATATGGAGGGCTTGTGGTGTGTGGCAATATATTAGTTGCGTTCCACAATCCTATCGTGCACGGCTTGTAATTTTTTAATGAGAGCGTCAAGGCAGGCGAAACAGTGTTGGAATTTTTTATACAATTGTACTTTTTTGATACAATTTCATTCACAACATACTTTCCTACTATGCAATACACAGTTTTGCGATGAATACTAAATATATGTAGCTCTGAAAATTTACGGTGCGAAATTTTTGTATTCTCTTTTTGCTTTGATCTTTTCGAATATGCCTTTATAAGTTTTGAAAAGTGTTTAAAATGTTTTGAACGAACTATTATAACATGGAATAGTGAGCTATCAGCTTCAGGCAAAGTTTGAAAAAATGTTTTCGATACTGAATCTTACAACAAAATATCGAAATCAGCTTTATATAGAAGCAATATCTTCGTTAATTAAAACAAGAGATTTTCTTAAAAGCACTATATATTTATTATCATAACTACGAAAAACACAAATTGGACATGATTTGGCCTTTTTTAATTTTAAAATTTTTGCTTTAACGAAAACTGTATAAGTCCAAATTAAAATTTTTTGAAATATTAAAAAAAATCATCAAACTTTTGTGAAAATTTCGAGCTTATTATTTAAATTTTTGTGAAATATTTTGAGTTTGCAGTTTGGTACTCCCATCAGAAATAGTGAAAAGAAGGATTTCCCCATCTGGGAAGTGATTTGTGAATTGTTCGATCCTCTGGTTTTGGAACAATCGGGAAAGTTTGCTTGCATGAGGAGTTCAAGAGTTTCGGTGCTGCTACTCGTCCATTAATCATTCTCTTTGAGCAGGTAGCTGGGCGCGCTTGGATTTTTCGAAAGGATCTTGCGTAATCGGTTTACCTCCGAGTTGATTTCTATCGTTTGACAGAAAGTTTCCGCGGAAGGGCGTTTTGCTGCATATTTAAATCTGCGTTGGCAGTCCTTGTGTTCCCTCCACATATTTGACGATTTCGCTTGATTAAATTTCAGCCTGCATTCCTTGTGTAGATTCATTATTTCATGCAACCACCAGGGTGGTCGTTGCTTTCTCCTTTTCTTTTTGGGACATGATGCTTTCGTTGCTCTTTGAAAAGCATTCGTAAACCCTTCTACTGCTGAGTCTAGCATTTGAGTGCTCGCGATATTTTCAGAAGTTTCAGGAAATATCCTGATTAGTCAGCGTCTAAAGACCCAGTTTGTTCGTCTGCGATTACGAACGCTCTAGGCGCCCAGATCGAGATGTTCAATTTGTGATCGGATAGTGAGTTTTCTCCGGACACATGCCAGTTTCTCACCAATTCATCACCTCGCCTGTTAGCAAAGGACATATTGAGTACCTTTATTCATTGGGAACTTACAAAAGTGGTGGTATCCCCAATATTACATATTCTAAGATTATTGTTCAATTAAAATTCGATTACTGACTCACCTCGATCGTTTATGTTTGAGCTATCCCAAGTATCATTATAGGCATTCGAATCGGATCCAAAGATTAACGGGACGTTAGCGGTCCTCGCTTCAATTACCGTCATTGTAACTAGTTCTGGCGGCGTTGGCATGTTATGTGACATACAGCTCGAGTCAGCCAAATTTCCCTTCTTGAGGTTGTCTGACCATACAATTGGCGTCTTCGTCCACCGATTATGGAGGAACGACCTCTTCGTCTTTGCCAAGTGCATCGGTCAGCAATCTGGCGTCGTATGGCCCATCGTTGACAGCGATTCGCTCAACGAGCTCACCCACCGTGTGGCAGCTTCGCGACTTCGGGCATTCGGTCTCTTCCACGCGGCCCCGGTTGTCCCGCGGAGGGAGAATTAATTCTTCGGCATATCCAAATGGAGGGTCAAAGCTTGAGCATCGATACACATGGGTAGCCAAATCTTGAAAGCCGTAGTTTATCATCATGTTGAGGTTGGATAAGGGTGCAATTCCTCATTGAGGACAATCACCGCCACTCTTCGCCTGCCTATTGGCTCTTCCAACTTCACGACGTTGACAAGATCTACCTCATTACCGCATGACAGTGACATTCCCATTGTTGACTAATTCCGCCTTTAATTAATTTAACACCCCGAAACCAGTCCGCGTCTGAGCAGCAGGGTGGAGGTCCAACATTATCACGGATAACCTCACGATATACTGCCTAAAGCTTCCTTGTTACAATTTTGCTGTGCGATCATACCATCGAGGGCTTTTCAGTCGATCACAAGCACGAACGAGCGATTCCCTCGCCGCGGTGGAAAAGGATTTTTTAGACTCCTTATTTGCTGTAATTTCCCCATCCCTGCGGACATTGTGTTCTCCGTCGAGGGCACCCGCTTTTGGAGGTCAGCTTTAGCAGTTTCCCGAAGCTAATTTGCTCTTCGATGAAGTCCTCTTGCCTAACATCTTTTAGTCTATCGATGATACGCAGAGCTGATGTTCTGCTGCGATAGTTCCTCTCATATCCTTCTTCGCTTTGGAAGGAGTTTTCGGCGTGTTGCCAGAAGCGTGGGCGTCGGGATTCATTCACTTGGTCATGTGAGCCGAGTCGTCAAAGCCGATGTTCCCCTTTTAGGAGAAATTACCGCCGTGGAGGGGGGCAGCGCATCTAGCTTGTCTTGGGACATAGCCAGCAGAGCTTCCCAAAGGCAGGCAGCAAGGTTTGCCATAGCGTCGAGTCCGCCACTAGAGGTGGAGAGTGCGCCATCCTTAACTTGTCTTGAGACATTGTCAGAGATGACAGAATGCTCACCTGCAGAGGCAATGGAGCCATCACTACCATCCTGCCTGTTAGTCCAGGAGTTAACGACAGATTTCATTAAACCATTTTCGCAAGCTTCATTTATTTCTATGAGGTATGCGTGTAACGTAGAATACTAATTTGAAAGTCTGCCTCCGCATCTTCACGACAGGGGTTACAATTATAGCAAAAAATAAAGAAACAAATATTTACAGCCGCATACGCGAAGTTTATTGTACGTATAATTTGACATATAAGAAGCTTAAAAATATCGTCTGCCATCTAAATTCCAAAACAAAAGTCGTTTGTCACCCATATAAATATCGCAAAAAATAACGTATTTCCGCAAAGATTCAATTAAAGAAAATGCTTATTTTTATAGTAGCAAAGAGAAAAAATAATAGTCTGCCGCCAATAACATACAACGAAGACCGTTTGCGAAGCCTATGAAGTTGCGCATGGTAAGCATCAGGCGAGCACCACGGCTACTACGCTGTATTGAGTGTAAATATGGGCGCATTCTAAAACGTCAAAATCCAAAGCATCAGTCCTTTTTATTTCTAAACCGCGCTAGAAGAGAAAGTCTAACTTGCGCAACCGAGTTGAAAACTAGCATCCAACCGTGGTCGCGCACATTTGGCATTACAGTATACTGAGGTTTAGAAATATAAGAGACTGATGCTTTGTACTTTGACGTTTTGGAATTGACTAAAGTAAATGTATATGTATGTAACCTGTCGATTTTTAAGTTTATTTTAACAACTATACATCTCTTAACTTCTTTACATCGCGGTTCAAGCACACCCTGACAAAATGTTTGTATTTGTACATGTATGAAAGTCGAAAAAAAACAGAAATATGCAGTTTTAAGGCTTTATGATTGGAAATATTCATGCTCAATGAATGTGTATAAAATGTTGATTATAAACTAGATTTGTAGAGGAGAGAGAGTTTCAATCCATTTATTTGTTTTTTTTTTTATTGAATTTTTAAACATTAATATTCTTTTTAATTACACAGGTCCACAAAAAAAATCGATGAAAGTTTCCTTTGACCAAACCTAGTCTATCAAATGTTTTTGGGGTCGCTAAACACAAATCTGAAGTCCGTTTTGCTCCATCACGTCCGTAATTTTTTCTTGCCTCAAAAAACATCTCGGATTTTACGTGACAGAGAAAATCCGAGGTGTTCTTTGAGGTTAGGAAAAAATCTAAACGTGATGGAGTAAAATGGACTTAAGATTCGTGTTCAGCGACCCAAAAATTCGATGAAAGGTTCCTTTGACCAAACCTAGTCTATTACGTGTTTTTGGGTCGCTGAACATGAATCTGATCCGTTTTGCTCCATCACGTCTACATTTTTTCCTAACCTCAAAAAAACACCTGGGATTTTCTCTGTCACGTAAAATCCGAGATGTTTTTTGAGGTTAGAAAAATATCCAGACGTGATGGAGCAAAACGGACTTCAGATTTGTGTTCAGCGACCCCAAAAACATGTAACAGACTAGGTTTGGTTAAAGGAACCTTTCATCGATTTTTTTTTGTGGACCTGTGTTATTAAAAAGATTCAGTTTTTTGTAATTAGGATGTTGCTGGCGATGTAAATGTATTACTTGCAAAAGAAATTACTTTTGTTCTTCGTCTTTTATCAAAGTTCGATTATAATTTTGTATCAACGCTATACCTCGTTCAGCAACATCATTAAATATTTAATACTTTTAATCGTCTCTAATAGCGTTTTCGTTTCTATCGAAAAAATGTACCTTCTCATTGCCCTCTTAGCACAAACACTATGAACCGGGCAATGAAAAGGCAACGAAACGAAAACGCTATAAGACAACCAACTTCAGGGTAATTTTTTAGAGACTTTATTGTCGTACAAGAATATGCCTAGAAAAAAATTGTATCCCTTTTATGTTATTAACATGGAAAATTAAATGCCCACCGACACCTTTCAAAATTTAAATAAAAATTTTTCCAAATGGGAGAATTTCCTTCTCCGTAAATAGGTAATTTTAAGGCCATAAATTCGTTAGGTTAGTTTTTTTCGATCATCTTATGTATATATGTATATATGTAGCTAAACCAGCGGACTGTAAATTAAGGTGACAGGTAATAAGGTCAATGGAAATAAGGTCAATTGACTCTATTTCCCACCCTGGTGCGAAATGAAGTCAATTGACATTATTACCTTTTCAATAGCGAAATAAAGTCAACTAAAATTTGGAAATAAAGTCATGGACGCTATTTCCTCATTCAAAAGGAAATAGCGTCAACAATGCTTAAAGTATGTCGATTCATAGAAAAAAATGTTGTTCTTACAATAAACATTGCCCCGTAAGTGTTGTTTTTTAATAGATGAAAAAGGTTATTGCCAAATCCTCAGTGTTGTAATATTAATCCACACACAATCATGAACTACCACCATTTGATTTTATTTAAAAAATTTAAATTACGAATATGTAAAATCACGATCCGAAAAACTAAACGCCTGCGCACAGCTGGAATACGAGAAATATTTGAAGAAAGAGTATAGAAATGATCCATAACTTGCAAAACATGTTTCGTTTACACAAAAATAAAGCGAACACTATTAAATTGAAGAAACAGTCCATGTCCAAAAACCCCGGAGGAACACTGAAAGAATTCTGTGTTTTAAATTAGCATATTTTGAAAATTCGGAATGTCTAAGGTGGAAAAGAAACCAACTTTTCTATAAGGAAACAATTATAGAAAAATAATTTTCTTACACTGTATTCATGTCTCCGCCAGCAATTTGTGATGACATCATTTAAAAGCAGCTAAGGTGAATGACGACACTATTTATTAGATGGCACATTCAACGAGCCTATGTGCCAAAATGCGGGTATAAACAATTATTGATTATTTAATATCGGAACCGAGATCATATAAATTAATTAATTGGTTTTCACACACTTTTGAAACACAAATTATACGCTTTTTTACTGCAGACAAGTTGTTGCCCCAAAACACAGCAGAAATCTTCCAATCTGGGCTGGCAACTATCCTTAGTTATGAGGTGCCATATTGAGGATAAAAAAGTGTTAAAATGTGCCAAATAGAAAAATAAAAGTGCCAAAAAAGGTGTCATTCCTTTTAATCATTCACATTTACCAATAAATAAAGCTACATTTTCCAAACAAAAGTGCAATGACAAAATAAGATAAACCAGTTGAATAACCTTTATAATTTAGAAAATTTTAGTTAAGAAAAAGAAGTGAACGCAAAGGATTTCACCAAAATGTATTGAAATGTAATTTTTTTTACAAAAGTGCCATTTTGGCACTTTGTGCCAAATTGAAAAATTAAGTGCCATTTGAAGTAAAATATGGCGTAGCGTGACGTGGTGTACGCGCCTGTCGCGCGGGGTACGCGGGGCGCGAGCGCGAGCCCCAAACAAATTTAATGTTTGAAAGAGAAATAATGTCAATGGATTTTATTTCGTTTTTAAAAAGGTAAAAATATCAATTGACTTTATTTCGCACCAGGGTAGGAAATAAAGTCAATTGACCTTATTACCTGTCACCTAAATTAAAAGCGAATAATAATATCCCAACGGTTTTTACCCTACATTCCCGCCCATCCGCACGAGGGGCGCAGTCCGCATGACGTACGGAACCAGTATTTTCAATTTTTGCGCCGAGTCACGATAGGCAGGAGTTTGTTAAGTGTCGAGATCTAAAGCGTTCAGCTACAGAACTAAATTCATCAGCCGATTTTATGTCTTTATTTTAATAATTCATTTATTGAGAGAGGGCAGTATCGATTTTTTAATGCTGAAAAGCGGATCTGATATATCAAACGTGCTGGAATGAGAGTTAAAATCCTGGCATAAGCAACGAAGTGGGTCGTGCAATTCAAAATTAGTTTTACAAACTTTCAGAAAAAGGGGTCGAAAGTGTCTTGATACGCGGGAGGGAACATTAAGGCTAACGTCGCCAAGAAGAAGCGGACTTGAAATTGAGCCTGTTAGTAATTTAACTATAACAAGTAAGAAAGTCTAAGTTCGGGCGGAGCCGAACATTAAATACCCGGCGCATGTATTAAATATATGTTTTTTCACCCTTCCGAAACCTTCCGCTAGATGGTAAGCCGAGGTGTATAAATTTTGAGTAAATTAGCGTCCTTCAATTTCGAAATATTGAAGTTTCAAGCATTTCTTAAATTTACCGTTATATGAGAATCGGCCGTTATTTTAGTCCGATTTCAATAATTTTCAACGTTTTGCTTACACGTGGCAAGTACAATAACCATACCGAGTTTGGTACAAATTGGTAGAACGGTTACCGATATACTTATATGTGATCATAAGTGGGCGGCGCCACGCCCATTTTCCAAAATTTTACCATAAACGTATTTCTTGGTAAAGAATTGTTGCAAGCATCAATTTTGAATAAATTAGCTTCAATATTTAATGATTTATCGAAAATTTTGTATTTCTCTAAATTACCGTTATATGGGATGTGGGCGTGGTTATTGTCCGATTTTAAAAAGTTTCGGCGGTTTTTTATGCTGTACCAAGGCCAAAAACTGTGCCAAGTTTGGAAGAAATTGGTGCAGCGGTTACCAAGATATACACATGCAACCATAAGTGGGCGTGGCTACGCCCATTTTCCAAAAATTTATAATATTCTTATTTTTCGTCTAAAACTTATTATAAATATCAATTTTGAGTGAATAATCTCCAGTAGTTACTAAAATATCGCAGTTTTCGTATTTCTGAAAATTACCGTTATATGGGAAGTAGGCGTGGTTATTGAGCGATTTTAAAAATTTTCGGCCATTTGGTATGTTATGCGAAGGCCAACAACTTTGCCAAGTTTGGAAGAAATTGGTGCAGCGGTTACCACGATATACACATGTAACCATAAGTGGGCGTGGCTACGCCCATTTTCCAAAAATTTATAATATTCTTATTTTTCGTCTAAAAATTATTGTAAATATAAATTTCGAGTGAATTATCTTCAGTAGTTACTAAAATATCGCAGTTTTCGTATTTCTGGAAATTACCGTTATATAGGAAGTGGGCGTGGTTAAAGTCCGATTTCGCCCATTTTCAATACCAACCTACCTTGGATTAAGGGAAACCTACATACCAAATTTCGTTGAGATATCTCAATTTTTGCTCGAGTTATCGTGTACACGGACAGACGGACAGACGGACGGACAGACAGACATGGCTTAATCGATTTCTTTTTTCATCCTGATCATTTATGTATACATTTGTCTATATCTATCTCGATTCGTTTTGGCTGTTACAAACAACCGTTATGTGAACAAAATTAATATACCCTTGTGCACACGTGCGCTCGGGTATAAAAATTGTACCAAGCATTTGCCTGCGGCTGGAAAGTGTAGGAAGATTAATAAGCTTTAATCGGCTCGTATAAGGTGGGAGGTTATATTGAGAATCCCAACGGAAATTTCTTAAAGCAAAAAGTAGGAATTGTTTTTGAATTGATTCTATCTTGTCTGAGTAAATTTGATACCTTGGATTCCAAACCATTGAACCGCATTCCAGAATTGGCCTAACTAATGTTATAAACAGGGTTTTAGTGATATAAGGGTCACAAAATTCTTTTGACCATAGTTTCACAAATGCAAGTACGCCTTTAGCCTTGTTGACTGTCACATTAATATGAAGATTAAAATTAAGCTTAGGATCCATTGTGATACCAAGGCCCACAAAATTGTAGACCTGTTCCAGGTTATGGTTAGCTATTGTATAAGAAGCAGGATGAACAGCTCTTCGCGAGAAGCTCATTACTTTACATTTCTTAAGATTTAGAGGCATAAGCTTAGTATCCAGCTCTTAAGAAAACGGTCAAGAAAAAATTGCCATTATTTCGCGTGTGTGTCCAAGGAATTTTGACATTTTTTATACCTCACAGCCTGTTGCCTCACTCTTTCCTCAAGAAATAATGGAACGGGCATATATTTCTGTTGCAAACCTGGGTTGCCTTGTGCTCTTTTTTCACAAAAAAAACTTTAGAAAACCGTAGTAGGAAGCGTACTAAATTTCTGAAGAACTGCGTACTGCCTTAAGGTAATTTGACTCAAGAAAATTTCTTAGCCATTTCTTGTACGTCATTTTATATGGAGTTTTTGCTTTTCTTAAGAGCTGGATACTAAGCTATAAGATTTACTTGACACCAGTAAGTCATGCTGTCTAAGTCCGATTGTAGCAAAGACCTTTCTTTAATTGAAACGTACGATTTATAAAGCTTTACATCATCTGCATACATTAAAATTTTGGAAAATTGTATATCTGTAGAAATATCGTTTATAAAAAGCAAGAACAGAACCGGGCCTAGGTGGCTACCTTGAGGGACTCCTGAAGTAACATCAATGACGTCAGAGATACTATTTTTAAACATTACCCTTTGTGATCTATCATAGAGGTATGAAGAGATCCAACGTAGAAAATTAGGTGGAAGACCAAGAAGATCAAGTTTGTAGATGAGCAACGAGTGGCACACTTTGTCAAATGCTTTACTGAAGTCAGTATATATAACATCAACAGTTTTGCTTTCACTAAATGCTTTTGAGATGTAGGATGTTAATTCAAGTAAATTTGTAGAAGCTGATTTGCCCTTTCAAAATCCATGTTGACTATATGAAATGCTAGAAGAGATAGAATGCGTCAACTGATTTGTTATAATTGCTTCGAATAATTTAGGAATTGCAGAAAGCTTAGCTATTCCCCGGTAGTTCTCCACTGAAGATCTGCTACCGCTTTTATGTAACGGGGTTATGAACGATTCCTTCCATATAGTTGGAAAGACGCCCTCTTTAAGAGATAAATTAAATAACGCTGTTAACGGTTCATAGAGATAATCAGAACAATTTATAAGAATACAAGTAGGGATCTGATAACCTACTACATCATCGGGAGATATTACTGGGATATTTATTGAGTTTATTGGACATAGTTTAAAAGGATAGTCAATGTTAGCATGTGAGTTAATGGAATAATTGGATTTAAAAAACTGAGCGAACATATTAGAAATTGTTTGATTATCACTAGAGACGGTATTTTTATATTTCATGGCGGAAGGAAACCCACGTACATTTCGCTTGGAGTTTACGAAGTCATAAAATGATTTGGGGTTATATATTATTCGCCGTTTGATTTTACACAAGTAAGCTTTATAACACTTTTTGTTTAATTCAAAAAACTTCTGACGCAAAAGTGAGTATTTTACATAGTGTGAGTGTAAACTGGTTTTTTTGTGTAATCGAAAATAACGCGACTTCCTGTTTTTCAAATTTCTCAGTTCTTTAGTGAACCATAAATGTGTTGTTCCTCAGGAACATACATGCGTTTAGGCACATGCTTTTCAAATAATTTATGTAAAGTAAAGTTAAAAAGTGCAACGCTCTGTTCAATATTTTCTTTAAATGCAGGACAATTTAGACAGTTCTTTGTTAAGCATTTTAAAGCTGGCTTTCGAAAAATCAAAGCGAATATTTGGTTCGTATGCTTGGGTACTGCAATTTTGACCATCACTTATAACCTCGTATGATACCTCCATAGCAGGGTGGTAGACATCTTCGGGCAAAACTAGTGGATCACACTTATTTACAACGGACTTGATGCATCATCAACATAAACAAGATCTAATACTTTACCAAACTTATTGTGAAGTACATTAACCTGAGTTAGGCAGAGTTCAGCCATCTCCTATAAAAATACGTTGTTGCACGCACTAGACGCGAAAGGTACGATATCATTGTCAGTGATGTTCCATGATATGCTTGGTAAATTAAAATCACCCAACACAATCATTGAATCAGAGGGTTTAGTCAGTAAATTAACTGATTTCAGTAAAGAGATGAGTCGTGAATACACCAATGTGTCAGACCGGGGAGGGATATAGCATAGAGCTAAGTAACTAGATCCTTTTCCAGCCTGTACACGAATGCATTTGAATTCTACTTCAGATGGTATTGAAGAGCCTACAGCGAAGAGTACACCACCGCTGATTCTGTTCTCCCTATCTTGTCTATAGATATGATAATTATTTGGAAGAATCTCTGAATTGAAAATGTGAGCTTTCAGCCAAGTTTCAGTAAAAGAAAGAATATTATAATTACATTCAAGGCCTTGAAGGTATAAGTTCGTTAATTTAGTATTTAAGCGTCTTACATTTTGGTAATAAATACTTAAAGCAGATTTAATAATTAGTTTTTTGATTCAGTGTTATGACGGGGAATATTAGCTAAGTTATTTACTTTTTTGGGCCTATCTTCGAATTCACGAACGAAAGCTCCGGAGGGCCAAAAAGAACTACTAAGCAGCGCATTAAAATTATCTAAATTTACGTCAATTTTTAATGAAGCAATATTTCTTTCGTAATTAAAATTAAATTTTCTGATGCTTATGTCGACAGTTGTAATTTTTGATGAGCTATAAAGCTTTATATCATCTTCGGTAGTGTGTCTCGAAAATCTAGAAACAAAGATTGACTTCTTTGGCGGAACCACAACTAGTTTCCTTGTATCAGACTGAAGTACGGTGGAGGGGGTGGAGTTACTGCGTTAGTAGTTGAGGATAGGGAAGGCGGTGGAGGCTTTGAAGATGATGCCACCACTTCAATGGGGAAGGGGAAGATACTTCAGGCTCTTTATTAACCGAAGCAGATTTCGTTACACGGTCTTTTGAGGCTGAGGATTCTGATGATGGAGAATATAAATTAATTAAGTCCGTCGGAAGATTATTCTGACGTGCAACGGCAATAATTTCCTTAGATGGACTATGAAGACGCTTACGTTTAGACACACGGATATCCTTAACGGATTGCAAGGTATCTAAGCATTTGAATGATTTAAACATATTTTCATAATGCTCAAATTTTTCTGTCAGTACCGACAATTCTCTTCCTATTTCTGTAGAGCCATTTCTGGTTTGCCTAAATAGCTTGAAAAGATCAACTTCGGTTGACCTGCACTTTACGCAAGATCAGCGAAGGCCCTTGCCATCATTAATAGCGTCCAGAATTCTTCCCGTCAATACATTTCAGATGGTAAATACCATCACACAACCAGCACGATAAGTAGCGTTCAGAATCGCTTTTAATTTGGCAAGTATCAAGATCGCACTTCATATTGAAAGATTTATGTAATACACTCGTTAATAAAAGACTGACAAAACAAATTATAACAATTAAGGAGCTGATGTAAATAGCTTTAAATAAATGTAGCGAACAGTTTGAGTATCACTGTAATTATGACACTTAATAAACGCAACGCAAACAGCTGTGACAAGAATTACTAGAAGAAGTAAACAAAAAGAGTAGAACAAATGTGCAAAAACAAAATCAATTCAATTAACTACAAAGGATACAAAATAACGATAGCAACAAATCACTCGGCAAAATTATAATGTATGCTAGTGAAATTTAATTAAATTTACTTTAATATAAAACACAATAACTTTCACTTAGCTTCAATTATTTCACACTATGATGCTCATGCTGTGGTGTAGTGGTAAGCAGTGCGCGCTTTCACACATCAGCACCTGGGTTCAAGCCCTGGTCAAAGCAACATCCCAAAAAATATAGAAAAAGGTTTTTTCTTAACAGCGGTCGTCCCTCGGCAGGCAATGGCAAACCTCCGAGTGTATTTCTGCCATGAAAAACAGCTTCTCATAAAAATACAATCGCCGTTCGGAGTCGGCATAAAACTGTAGGTCCCTCCGCTTTGTGTGACAACATCAAGGCGCACGTCACAAGTCGGAGGAGAAGCTCGGCCAAACACTAACATATGTGTAAGCGCCAATCTATTATTATTATTGATGCTCATAAGCACTTTTTATCACTACTTTAACCCAGAATTAGCACAATGAGGTAAGTAGAAAGCCCAAATCAGAGCACAATAAAGTACAACCTCACAGCTTGACGTTTGCTTCAATATGATTTTAATCATGGTGTAATAATAACAAGGTGTTGTCAGTAACTTAACCTCACTTTTTCGGCAGGTCTATTCCGGTCACGCATTTTAAAGTAGTAGAAAAAGTACTAATTATTTACCACTTTTAATCCGTTCGTGCAACTATTTCAAATTAAATGTAGAAAAATGTTTAATTACAGGCTTATAAGCCTGAATATATGTTTGTATC
>NW_023458782.1:91920-106825 GCF_013731165.1 Rhagoletis pomonella
CGGGATCAGCTGGGTTGTGTGATGAGCGAATATGCTGCCATTGAGAGATTTTGTAACTACTCAATATCTCTGATGTCCGATTTGCGATGTAAACAGACCAGCGCTGCGGCACTGCCGATAACCAGTGAAGAATGATCGATGAGTCCGTCCACATTTGAACTACAATTCTATCGAATTGCAGAGTCTTCACTACACGATTCATCAGCCGCCAGAGAAGGACAGCACCGCATAACTCCAGAAGAGGTAAAGATATTTGCTTGAGCGGAGCGACGCGACTATTTGCAGCCACAAGTTGAGTTGTTATTTTACCCCCATACTCAGAACGGCAATAGACGACGGCAGCGTACGCGTTTTGAGAAGCATCGCAATAGCCATGTAATTCGTTACGACCTAGTGCGAACAATGCTCTTCTTGGAATTTGCAATGAATTTATTGTTGAAAGTGTGCTTCTGGGTTTTAACCAATGTGCCGAAACGCTAGTCGGAACTTCGTCCTTCCAGTGTAATTTGAGAAGCCACAGCTCTTGGAAAAACATTTTTATCAAAACGGTGCATGGTGTAAGGAAACCTAAAGGGTTATATAGCGCGCTACATCTGACAGTATTGACTGCTTTGTTGCCACTGTTGATGAAGAGTATGAAAGGCAAAATGAAAATACGTCATTAACAGGGTTCATTCCAAGTAATTTGAGCATTTTCGGTGGTTCCAAGTTAACAGGCGACATCTCTCGCATTACTTCGGGAAGAGAATTTGCTACTCCACTTACGCAAATTCATACCTGTACCTTTAAGAAGAGCAACTAGCTCTCTATGGATTTTAAATAGGTCGTCAAAAGACTCTGCCCCTGTCATAACGTCATCCATATAAAAATCATTGAAAATTATCTGTGGTAATCGTGCGCCCAAATCATGCGGTACATCTTTTCGACGTCACCAGACATTATATAGCGATGTCGACGGAACCGGACTAAAATATCAAAAATCTCTCTCAAAAGCGATGTCCCAATAAGCAGCGCATCATTGAGCGATGAATGCGTAGCTTCGTTGTTGTACTATCGTTTTTAAAAACGGGATGGTGAGGTAAATAGCAGCAATCGTTAGGTGATTTACTAATTTCCTCATCTGGGATCTGCTCCATATGATCTAAAGCGATGTAATCCGCCATGCCTGCGTTCTGTTGCTTGCAGTCGCTTAAGTGCGCACTCAAAAGAATTTCCAAAATTGTTAACTTTAGTTTTAAAAGGAAGCTCAACGCTAAACTTGCCATCGTCTGATCTCGTATACGTACGCGAAAATGATTGCTCTGTCCTTAGCTCGTCGTCTGTCAATTGATATGCGACCTCTTCCGTCTCCCAAAATCGTGTAAGTGTTTGGCCGATGTCTACGTTATTAAGAAATACTCCCACGCTTCTATCGCTGGCATTGTTGGTTAAATCGCCACATACGATCCACCCCAGTGATGTTGAAAGAGCACATACATTTTGTTCTTTTCCTCTAATCTTTTCGCCCCTAAAAATATCAAAAAAATTTTCGTTCCACAAAAGAATGTCTATTGGCGCAGGTATAAAGAACAATGGATCCGCCAAGTCTAAAGACAAAAAAGAAATGTACTGCTCTTTATTTAGTTCATTCGCCGGCATAAATGATGCAATTGTTGGCATAATTAGAGCATCGACTGTGAACGTATTATTGTTGTCACTGGAAGTTATTTGAAGAGAAACCCAGCCGCGCGATATTCCAGTAGCTGAGTTGTCCAAACCATGTACCGGTACTCTTGCATGCTTTCGGTAAGAGACTGACGGTGCTCTCTGATATAATAGTTTTCTCAGAATCGCTGTCCAACTACAAGCGACACGACTGTTTACACCAAGAATGATAGAACACAAGATTGCGCCAATGAGAGAGGATTTTTGAGCGTAATTTTTGCGTGACATCATCTTGGTGCAATTGCGCCAATGAGAGAGGATTTTTGAGCGTAATTTTTGCGTGACATCATCTTGGTGCAATTGCGAGAGAGAAATGCCAAAACGCATATACAAATATGTAAACAATGCAGAAAAATGTGTTAATTTTAATATTACATGGCCCAATTTTGCAGGAATCAATAAATATACAAAGATTGATTAGTTAGGAACACGTAGCAATAATTTTGGACATGTAGCCCTTTAGGTAAGTACGATTTTTAGCACACGAAAAAATGGATATATTAACAGGGTTTGCAATTTCATATAGACCAAAAGGAAGGTGTGCAGAAAAGTGAATTTTTGAACTCGCCATTGTAAAAAACCTTGCAGAGTGCATATTTATATTTGTGGACAGTGACTCCACAGCTTTTATTTGATGACTTTTGTACCACTTCCGAGAGGATTCATGAGTGTGGCTTCTTTGGAAACAAATATTCTTTGTAAGAAAACATAATTTAAGCTGAACTTTTAAATGTATAATAATTTGGGCACTGTTTTGTATTAGGTACGTAACAGCGCGGTAAGATGCCGCTTGAATTAGCGCCTGGCGACCTTATCCACTGAAAGAATCAGGTACTAACAAAAATAAGTAGGTAGTGAATTTCTTGTATCTATTTACTGTAGAAACTGCTTTTGTGTGTATGCCATTGCCAGCAAACTAAACCAGCAACTGTCTACATTCACCATGGAAATATACCTATTAAAATTCACCAAGGAAAGGCCAACATAGTTCCATGTAGAAGCTCATAGCTCACACACATAGCCCAAAGCTCGATTTGGTGTTTAATGCATGTCCTCGCCGGCAGAACTCTTACACTTTTTCGCCGCGTCTGCGTCCGTAGGAAACGAAAAAAAAAATATTTAGCACGCTTTCCTTTTGTTTTCACTATTACACTTTGCCACTGCACACTTAATTTTGCTTTGTAATGTCTCAATAATTGTTTAAAACCACGCAGAAATATTAACGCGCAAATATTAAAATTGTTATTTGTTTTTTTCGTATGCTCACAAGCAACAATTGCACCAAGATGACGTCACGCACACAGCTGATTTTGTCAAAATCACAAAGAGCGGATTAGGCCGGTGTTATGCAGATATTTTGTTTGGCAAACTGCGTGCAATTGTTGTTGCGGCAAACTCGGAGAGAGCGAGTTTGGCGACTCCCATAGCTATCATGGTACAATAAAAACAGGTAGAAGCCAAATTGACATCAAACCTACAAAAGTCAAAGTTTTCGGGAGAGTAAAAATAAAAATGAGCGTGTGTAAGGAAAAATAAAAAAATTACATTTCGCTGGTTGACGTTTTTAAGTAAATTTGAAGTTTTGTATTTATTTATTTATTTTCTTTAGTTAAAATTTGTTAATTTGTATGTTCTTTTCTATTTTTTTATACATTGAATGTCTATATTTATAGTACTCTGCCTTGAGTGCTGAGTTTTCACCCTCCAGATTTCCAATTCTTGACTTCAGCAACAGAATTTCGAGTTTGTAGCTGGATTGTTCTAAGTCTCCACTAAACGACTTAAATTAAAAATATTTCTACAAATATATCGCGTTTTAACAATGCTTACTCAGTTTGTGAAGCGCGATCATTTATTAAGCTTTCACAACTTGATTTATGAGTTGCAGTGTTGTTGGAAGGACTTTCCGGCATAAGGGTCATAGGAAGAGCACTTGGCATCAAACGTGCCTTTCCTGTACCTCCTGGTGCATTTATGAAATCTGCTGCTTTAAAATGCTTAACGCACAGCAAGGCATTTCGCTGCAGCTCTACCCCACAGCTGCTTTCCCAACGCTCCTTACGCCGAGGGCATTGAGGCACGTTAAAAAAATTAGTGATGTCTGCATTATATTTAACACCACATAAAAAACAACGCTTCAGGTGCTGCATTTTTTAACACATACACTAAGTATAAACCGCACAACACTACAAAAATGCAAATGTTAATTAAAATTTGGTTTTAACGAACATTCAAAAAAAAAACAAACGACATGACATTTTAAGCGTAACGAAATATAGGAAATAAAATAAAATCAAGTTGAAGTTTAAAGGTTTGGTTCTCATGAGAGCAACGTCATTTTGGCTTCTACCTGTATTTATGTGCCTTGATAGCTATCAGAGAAGCGCAGCGAGTATGACCAAACTGAATATATCCCACTCACCATGCATAATTTGTTCTAAATACTTATATGCATTCATATTTACTGAAATGCCCCCGAATGGCATATCCACCCTTAAACAAGAGGTATCTATCATACTCATACTATACAACATGCCTGACGCGCGCAAACTTCAACTCTCCTTGGCGTTATGTGCAAAGAGCTAAGGGAAATAAGTATGATTTGAGAGTGCGCATGTACATACTGCAGCGTTGCCACTTGAGAATATTTTAAGGTACCAAAAAGCCTACCAAATCAGTTTGCAAACTACCAAAAAATTTGTATCAATAAAACGAGATTTTATTAAATTTACAGGTTTTGCAGATTAACAGTAGGTATAAATTAAAATACGAAATAATATGGTTTACTGTGCTACATGAATACTTGAAGTTTACACAAAATAAATTCGGGCGTTTAAGTAAATTAATTAACGTATCGTATAAAAAACAGTTATAAGCATTGTAAATAGTTTTGATATTAATTCAATTCATATCAAACACTTTGATGTATAAAACAACAAATTCAGACATTTTATGCGTTTAAATAAAAGTTAGGTTGTTCACACTTGCTTGGTTATCAGGTTATCTGGTTATGTGGTTATATTTTTTATTCAGTTTACAACAATAAAATACACTACAGAATAATAATTTTTAACCCGATAACCTGATAACCAAGAAAGTGTGAACAACCTAAGTATCAAAAATATTGTACACAAAACGTTTGTAAAAAAAACGTACCGAGTATATATATCTTTGAGATCAATTCAATTAATTTCAAACGTTTTTTTTTTCTTCGACAAAACAACAACAAAAAGTTTTTATATCCTATATTATATCAAAAACAAAAAGTTTTTATATCCCCTAATTGTATACAAAATGTTTGTAAAAAAATCATACATCTTTGAGATCTCTTTTTGCTGACCACATGTAATGTGCCTCAGCCTTTTGTATTAGTTCTTTACTGTGCACAATACTATTTATTGTACTGATGTTTAGTTTATTTCTGAGTTTGGTTTTTGGGCGCAGGCGAGTTTTCATTACGAGAATTTTCAGTATTTGTTAATTGGCACATATGTACATGCCTACTTAATCGTAATTTTTTACCTGAACAAGTCGTCGTTATTATTGTCCACACTTATTTCGGACGGTTTAGAGGCTTTATAGATATACCTGCAAATAAACAACGATTAAAAAGTAACTAATTTAAAGCAAAATTAACTTACTTGTCCATCACTAATCTTTTCGCTTGTTGGTTAAATTCAATTGAAGAAAGGCGCGCCAAGGCCAAGTTTTTGACATTTAACATCTTTCTTTTACTCTTTCTCTTGTCATTATTTCCTTTGCTTGCTATGAATACAGGGTTACCATTCATAGATATTTTTAGGGTTACTATAAATAGTAGGTAGCACTGGCAGTATGCAATCTTAAGCAAACAAATTTTATTGCTCAATTTGGTTGCAATTTCACTTTTGCCTACCAAAAGCTTCATCCTACCAACCAAACTACCAAAGGATAATGAGCCTACCAATTTTGGTCCAATTGGACCAAAACGGCAACGCTGCATACATGCGCACATTAATAAACTTAAAGAGGAAGAAAAGTACAAAATAAAAAGATTTTTCTTTTTTAAACTTATTTTGGGTCGCTGGACACGAAAATAAGATTAAACAAGTAAAAAAGTCTAAGTTCGGGCGGAGCCGAACATTAAATACCCGGCGCAAGTATTAAATATATGTTTTTCACCTTTCCGAAAGCTACCGCTACATGGTAAACCGAGGTGTATCCATTTTGAGTAAATTGGCGTCCTTAAATTTCGAAATATTGAAGTTTCAAGCATATCTGAAATTTACTGTTATATGAAAAGCGGCCGTAATTTTAGTTCGATTTCAATAAGTTTCAACCTTTTGCTTCTATGTGGCAAGTACAATAACCACACCGAGTTTGGTACAAATTGGTACAACGGTTACCGAGATACATATATGTGATCATAAGTGGGCGGTGCCACGCCCATTTTTCAAAATTGTATCCTAAACGTATTTCTTGGTAACGAATTGTTGCAAGCATCAATTTTGAATAAATTAGCTTCAATAATTACTGATTTATCGAAGATTTCGTATTTCTCTAAATTACCGTTATATGGGATTATTGTCCTATTTTAAAAATTTTCGGCAATTTCGTATGTTATACCAAGGTTAACAACTGTGCCAAGTTTGGAAGAAATTGGTGCAGCGGTTACCAAGATATACACATGTAAACATAACTGGGCGTGGCTACGCCCATTTTCCAAAAATTTATAATATTCTTATTTTTCGTCTAAAACTTATTGTAAATATCAATTTTGAGTGAATACTCTTCAGTAGTTACTAAAATATCGCAGTATTCGTATTTCTGAAAATTACCGTTATATGGGAAGTGGGCGTGGTTATTGTCCAATTTTTAAAATTTTCGGCCATTTAGTATGCTGTTTTAAGGCCAACAACTGTGCAAAGTTTGGAATAAATTGATGCAGCGGTTACCAAGATATACCCATGTAACCATAAGTGGGCGTGGCTACGCCCATTTTCAAAAAAATGTTAATATTCTTATTTTTCGTCTAAAATTTATTATAAATATCAATTTTGAGTGAATTATCTTCAGTAGTTACTAAAATATCGCAGTTTTTGTATTTCTGAAAACTACCGTTATATGGGAGGTAGGCGTGGTTATTGTCCGATTTTGCCCACTTTCAATACCATCCGTCCTACGCCCGAAAGAAGTGCACATACCAAGTTTCGTTAAGATATCTCAATTTTTACTCGAGTTATCGTGTGCACAGACGGACAGACGGACGGACGGACGGACGGACGGACGGACGGACGGACGGACAGACAGTCACCGCTTAATCGATTTCTCTTTTCATCCTGATCATTTATGTATACATTTGTCTATATCTATCTCGATTCGTTTTGCCTGTTACAAACAACCGTTATGTGAACAAAGTTATAATACCCTTGTGCACAAGTGCGCTCGGGTATAAAAATGTCCAAAGATTCATCTTGGAAATATTTACGAAATATGTTTTTGGGTAACTTTTCAGTTATCGCCAGAAATCACAGAAAATGTGAACTCAAGTTTTTCTAAAAATGTACAAAGGAAAAAAAGAAATAAATTAAGGGTACTCATATATACGCGCAAGTTTCATATTTGGGCAATTGGGCAACTTTGCACCACGTCTTTCATGAGGACAATTTTATATTTTACACAATTTCTGACATTTAATTATTTGACTATACTTAATTTATAAAGTTGAACAATTGAAACTCAAATTTGAGTAAATATTTAAGTCTTACCGCAATTATTTCGAAAAAGCGTTGAGCACAAACCAAAATGAATGTAAACAAAATAGCTGATTGAGGGTTGCACAGCACACTGCGCAAAGTTGCGTTCCAAAGTTTCCCTTTTTGTGCAAATGGCTTTCCATACAAATTTTGACATTTCATTTGCGAGGGTTTAAAATTGCACAGTTTGCCCAGTTTGCGAGAGTTTTGCGCTTTTAAATGAGTACCCTTATTGTATTTTTAACTTCATGTTTTTTTATTTATTTTTTCCATTTAAATTATATTAAAGAAATTAATGAAATATATGTATACATACATTATGTATTTTTTTGTATCGAATTTTATTCAAAAGAATTTTTTTTGTAAAAAGAATTTAGAAATAAAATATTGTCAACTGTGTTAGGGGCTAGTCTATTCCGCTTTTCAGTAATAATATTGCCTGCCAAAGAAAATACTCGCTCCGAAGCAGCACTTCTTGCTGGAATTGAGAGAATGCGCCTCGCTAGCTTTGACAATTTTGGATATTTTGGAGTTGGTTCTCCACCATTGCTTTGCATCAAAATCAATTTCAATTAGGGATGCCGAAAAAACATCGATGCATAGAAAATATCGATGTTTTGCTTCGATGCATAGAAAATTTGCTACTCGATGTATAAATAGTCGATGCATCGAGGCGTCGATGTACGCCCTCCGATGCATCGACAAATATCGATGCATCGATGCGAGGAATAACATCGATATATTTTTGCCACTGGCATCCCTAATTTCAATAATAAATATGCCACACAGTTAAAAAATTGTCAACATAAATAAATTTACTACCAGCTATTGTCTTCGCGAATTTCTAAGTTTTAAAGCAAAACCACAAAAATGTGGTTAAATTTTCATAGATACATTTGAAATTGCTGATCTCAAGGACACCTTTCAATACTATGCCACACACTTAAAAAATTGTGAACATTAATAAATTTACTACCAGCTGTTGCCTTCGCGAATTTCTAAGTTTTTAAGCAAACCCGCAAAAATGTGGGTAAATTTTCATAGATACATTTGCAATTCCTGATCTAAAGGACACTACTCAACACATATGTAGTCATATCTTAAAAAAATAGTGCACATGAAAAAATGTACTACCTGCTTTTGTTTTTGCGATCCAAGTCCGAAGATTTAAAGGAATAGAGTATACATTAGTTTAAGCATGCCAAACGGCTGATTACATCACTTAAAAATATGTATGTATGAATTTTATGTTAGATACGTTGCTGGCTTTATGACCATGCATACTAATTTTGTGGATCTCTTAATATTATTATTTAATTGTTACCGTTTGCGCGAATCCCCTGAGTAATCAGTAAATATTTTATGTTTACATACATATTTATAATATTATTTAGAAGTTATCCTTCAGCCTCTGGTTAAGCGCTTAAATAAAGAAAGTGCTCTAAAAATCCTTTCTTTATAAATACATATATAAATATTGTATAAGTACGTACATATGTACATGTGAATACATACATACACATGCATGTATAAGCAATCGCAATTTTAACATGCGTTGGTAAAAACAACCACCATCTGCATAGCAATTCCCTAGCTAGTTGGCGGAAGCGGCATTTACAAATTTCGGGTTGAGTGGAATGATTCACATGATTCCACTCAAGCAATGAATATTGTGGATCAAACTCCGTTGAGCTGAGGATCAAACTTGTTGGGGATGGTATGAGTATGATGAGGGCATCGTATTCATATGGAGGGCAACTTGTGCACATAAATCAATGTTGTTGTGTATATGCGTACATCAGGGTGGTGGCGTTTCGCTGATTTAGACGTTTTTATATGCGAAAAATGCTGTGTAGCGGAGAACCTCAAAATAGGCACTACTTGCTGATCACTGATAGCTATCGCTTACCAGACATACCGCTGTCGGCAAAAGAGTGTTAATTGCAGGTAGCGCGTGAAAGTTCACATTAACTGCAGAGTCCACTAATGACTCTAACTTCTGCGTTTGCTGATTATCTTCATGTAAGAGGCTGTGGTGTCGTTTTCGACAATTAAGGCACGAGAATTTTGAGCGGCAATTATTTGATATATGACCGACTCTAAGGCAATTAAAACATACGCGTTTACTTGCCACAAATGCTCTGCGAGCTTTAACATCAATACTAAGAAAGTCACTGCACTGATGAAACTCATGTATACCGCCGCATTTTGGGCATTTAACTTTCATTTCTACCGTCGTTTGATGTGTCTTAACTGCAACTGAACGGCTTCCCGTACGCGATGTGGCTGCCGGTGTTATAGATTCCAACGTGATGCATGCGTTGTCCAAAAACTTCAAAAACGCATTTAATGTTGGAAAATCGTTGTCTGATTTCGTGAACTTCGTCCATTCCCTGGCAGTTGTCGAATGGAGTTTACCAAGTAGAATATGTATTAGCCAGATGTCCCTCTTTTCTGCTTGTTCGCCCAGTGCGCGCAATCCACGAATAATCTCGTCAGCTCCGTCATATAATTAACGTAAAGATGAAACAGATTGGCTCCTTAAAGCTGTCAAACTTAGAAGCTTTGAAACTTGAGTATGCGTTTTAATACCAAGCTTATTATAGCGCGCACATAGCTTACTCCAAGCCTCTAGATAGCTATCGTTAGTCGCAGGAATATGCCCAATTAACTCGTATACTGCTCCCGTCAAGTAACTCATCAGCAACTGAAACTTTTGACATACGAATCGTGAAAAGATTTACACTCAGTTAACTCCCCAGAGAACGATTTGAATTTTAACTTTGGCATGAAACTTAAATTTGGTCCAGACACCTGCTTGGCCAAATTACTTAAAACTTCCGTTTGCGATGATAAAATATCGGCAACGGAACAGTCTCCGCGAGTGTACTCAAAAACATTTGATACGCCAGACGCGTGCAATTTCGCAGCGATATGTGCTCGAAGTTTACCTTTGGTGTTCAGCACACGCTCTTCAAATTCCTCTGCATCTACTTGAATCTCCACCAGCGCCTCCTCTTCGCCATCGCTCTTCTCTACCGTGGCTCGAACGATGTCGCGGTGTTCACTCCATACCTCTTCAAGACGCTCCAAGCGGTATTCCCAGTCTGCCACTGGAGAATCAGCGCCACTGCTAGTAACGAAATTTAAGATGCGTGTGACCGCTCCTTTTACTCTTATATGAATCTGTTAGGAGTCATATATGATCCAAGTTATAAGCCAGCACACTGTTCCAGTATAAAAACAATAACGACTAGAAATTTATATCTAAACTTGTTTATACAGATATGAAAAATAATGAGGAAGGAAAAATAAACAAAATTTAGCTGCAGCAACTGCTATTACATGAATGCTGTAATATATGTACATACCCCAAACTAGTCAGGAAAAATACTAGTTAACAACTAGAATTTCCTGACTAAAACCGAACTAGTTCGAAAATGACCAGACTTGTACCAAGTACAAAACGATTTATTCATGCCCTGTTCTATTTGACTTCGGCAGTTTAATACAATAGAGTACACAAAATATATAACTTTCATTTGGGTATATTGTAAACGTTAAAGCAAGTACGTACTCGCAATTATACCATACTTTTAAATAATGATTAATATTCATAATGATTATTAATTAAAGAAAATTTTTTAATTAACTCGTTAATTTTAATTACATCATGTTATTTTTGATCATTTTCAATTATTTAGACATTTTTTAATTACACAATTAATATACAGTGAAAGCTCTCATAGACGGACGCTCTAATAAGCGGACATCTCCTATAAGCGGACACATTCTTGGGAACGAACAATTTTTGGTTTTTTTCTATACAAAATGCTCTCCCATACACGGACTTTCCGATAAACGGACGCGGACACTCAAAAATGTCCAGTTATGAAAAAAAAATCTCCCATAAGCGGACGCGAAACTCTAACAAGCGGTCAATTTTGTTTTTTTTCAGTCAGATGTTGACTCTGGCGCTTCTACATTTGTATATGTACACAAGAACATAGTCCATAGTCAAAGATATTTTCTTTTCTAGAAAAAGTGTTGCCTTTTCGTTGCCCTCTTCTTGCGGCTTGAGCGAAGTGGGCAATGAGATTTGTCGGTAGGAAAGAAAACGCCATAAATTAGAATTTATTCTTAATTCATCCTGTTTTTGTCTATTGAAGAATAAATATTATTTTAATTTAGAAACCCGCAATATAAATTTTTTATGTTTTAATTTTGATTTTATTTTTTACGAAATTCCCATAAGCGGACATCTCTCATAGGCGGACAAAAAGTAGGTGACCATCGGTGTCTGCTTATGGGAGCTTATACTCTAATTATTTGAATAATTTTATTTATCAATCAACAAGCCAAAGTATAGACAAAACTTACGAATATTTAATAACTGATTGAATTATTTATTTATTTTATTCTTATCCAAATCTAAAATTTTAAACATTAATTATTACTTTTAAAAAATTTTAAAAAGAAAGGACTGAAATGTGCAAAGTTAGTGAATTAAATTTATTTTAATGAAAACTTTTATTGTTATCTTAGTTCACTCAAAAATTAACGAAAGTATTCGTTATTAAAAAAGATAAAAATATAGTATTATTGTACCTGAAAGCTTTTACTTTTAATATCATTTAATGGAAAAATCATTTAAATTTATATTGGAAAGTTTGAAATATTTATGTATTTATTTTTCCTTTTAATTAATACTTAAAAAATTTAACACTAATTATTGGCAAATCTAAGACTGCTAAATAAAAATGTGTAATAGCTGCATTTTTTTGTAAGCGAGCGACAAAAGAACGCTCAACTCGGGTAAAATTTCCTTTTAGCTACTTAAGCAACCCTGCTGGTAGCTGGCAAGAACCATGTGATTAATTCAAAGGGATTTAGACACAAAAAACAATAGAAATTAGTAATTATGCGAGGTATTTGCGTAATATATATACTTATTTAAAATATAATTTTTTTCGCTCAACAACACTACTCTTCAGGTCGCGTATGTTTTAACCGACCTGGCTGAACTCGGATAAATAGCCGAGTTTGTGTTGTTGCTTTGCGTGTATTTCGTCATTTAAGCGAGTGTTCTTTTGTAGCTCGGTTGCAAAAGAATGGACCTAATGTATTAAAGTGTACTTAATTAAAAGTTTTTTATTGTATATTCATGAATTCATTTTATTTTTTGACTTCCAAAATAGTGGTTTTGGTCCTTAATTGGACTAGTAATTTTCTGTCTATTTTAAACTAGTATGAGACTGGTATATTTCTGACCGAAATCTGACAATTGCCATCTCGTAGGACATCCCCTTGTTAAAAATACCAGTTGATTGCATGGATAGAGATAGTTGGCTGACTAGTTGGGCATGCGGTTCATACTAGTTGTGAGGTAGTTTACAACTAGTACATTTGACTACAGGGTATATACATATATTGAGGCTCATTTGATGTATGAATTTAAGCTCTTATAGGTCGACCTTCGCGGGAAGGGAAACACCCTCATTTCGGACTCTTAAATAAGCTCATTATGAGCACAAAGGCTCCGAAATGGGACTCCTTAAAGACTCATTTATGACTCCAAATGTTTGCTGGGTATGCACATATGTATATTTAGCTATGTATTGATGTGAAATGAAATTACAGGGTTACATTCATACATATTTATGAAAGGTACTACAAGAGAACATATATACCCTACTTGAAACTGAAATTACATTGTTGGTTACGGAACAATATATACAAGAATTACTCGTTTAAAGTAATAAGTGGCAAAATTTCCCGAAAAACACCCCCAAATAAAATTCTGGATCCGCCGCTGTTGACAATAATTCGAGATACACACTCTAAAAATCGCATGTAAAACTACTACTGAAAAGTGTTTATTTTTCAACCGGAATCTGTTCAAGTATACGCACAAGATGTTCAAGATTTGATTTTGAACATGAGTTGTTTAAAATATACACATAAATATACACATGAAATGTTTAAAATTACAAACATTTTGAAAGTAAAAAATTTATTTTTTACATATAATAAATACCAAGTGCCAGGGGCGCACCCAGGAGGGGCTTACACTTCTAAATATATATTATCAGAAAATACTGAAAATTCGCTTCATATAATACGCTCTTTAAAATACATTTATGAAAGTTTTATGTACAGTATGTAATAAATAAATAAACTTTTTAAAGTTTCATAAATTGCATTTTATTTATATAAAATTTACAAAGAACTCAAACATTTTCAACCGGCTTCAAAAAAGGGAAAATTATCAATTCTTCGGAGTGTTTTTTCTTCTTTTATGTATGCCACCGCATAACTTTGGACCGATGAACTATTTCCAAGAATTGTTTTTTTTTTACCGGAAAGAAGGGTCCCGTAATTTGGTTTAGATCCGATCATTCTTCTTCTTTATTAGCGCTGTAACCGCCTAAGCGATTTTGGCCGAGTCCAAAACAGCACGCCAGTCGTTTCTCTTCTGTGCTTCCGATCATTAAATCATGAAAAAATTAACGGTACTCCTAAATTTGTATATGAGAATTGAATTCGGTTTTGCTTTTTGCTTAAAAATTACTTGTTTAATAAAAAGTTCTACAAACACAAGATGCACTCAACTTTCAAAAGTAATACAAAATTTTACAAAATAATTTTAATATAAATAAATTAAATAATTCAATGAAGTTTTTACACTTCCATGTTAATTTTCGTCGATTTCTGTTGTGTCATTTTTTTAATATTTCGAATACCGAAAATTTAACTGAACTTGTATTTTTATCAACAGTAAGTGACTTTTTATGAAATGGAAAAGAAATTTTTTTCTATTAAAATTTCTTAAATCATAATATATTTAACCCCAAAATCCACCCCTTGTGTGCGCTACGTGACAAATTTGATATGTAAAAGTAAACAGACAGTGTTTAATTTTGAGAGGAAACTGGTTACCTCTCTTTATGTGCGTAAATTTAAACGAAAATTTTTTAGAGGAAATTTTAAACATTTTATCTGTAAACTGTGAAAATGTGAACAATAGATGTTTAAAACTCAAAAAACAAATTTGAAATTTGTTCTACGCCACACATATGATAAGTAAAAGTAAGCAAGCAGTGTGTAAATTTGCATTGATTAAGAGAGGAAACTGGTTACCTATCTTAATATGCGCAAATTTAAACAAATATTTTTTAGAGTGCACTCTAAAGAATTCATGTAAAACTACTACTGAAAAGATCCTATTTTTCAACCAGAATCTGTGTACATATAAGCATAAGATGTTTAAGATTTGATTTTGAACATGAGGTGTTTAAAATATACACATAAATATACGCATGAAATGTTTAAAATTACAAAAGTTTTAAAAGTACAAATACATTTCCTACTAATAATAAATATTAGGTGTTCATATTTACTAAATTTTAAACATTTTATGAGTAATTTCGCTCTACGCGATAAATTTGGTTCGTAAGAGTAAACAG